>NW_022631317.1:0-158046 GCF_010015895.1 Lontra canadensis
TTCCTTCCTTCCTTCCTTCCTTCCTTCCTTCCTTCCTTCCTTCCTTCCTTCCTTCCTTTCTTTCTTTTTTCATCTGTATGCCTGGAAGTGATGCTAGAACCACTTAAGATCCCATTCACCTAAGCATTTATTAAGCTGGGCTTTGAAGGTACAAGTAACCCTTGGCAACAAATATACTTTCTTCACTTAACACAGGGGAAAGTACTTAGTGCATGAATTTTCTGAGTCTCTGGCAGCGTGTAGTACTTGGATATGTTTTAATTTCATACAGCTTGAACTTGGCCTGCCAGAGACTACACAGAAGGATAAAAGTGGCAAATGAGAAAGCAAGGAGCCCTTAAATTAATTTGTTGGCTTTGACAGAAACAGCATGAGGTTTATGAGAAACATAGTTTGATAGGTAAATAGAACCATGTGCTGGTGGCCAAGGAAGCAAATATTACATGTAACATCAGTTGCAGTCATTTAAATCATGTTATTTTATAACAGCCCTATTTTTCTCTGCTTGCTGTTGCAGTATAGTTTATTAAAAAATTTTAGAAGGAAGCAAACTCATTCTGTTGCCTTTTTGTTTTCAGAGCCCAGAGATCTACTTATGAATAGTGGCAGTCCATAAATACGTGATTGGGTTGAGTGCCTTTTCACTCTCTGGAATGAATTCCTTCTAAATACAAACCAAGACTTCATGCACATGGTTTAAAAATCATTTTATCTTTTTGTTCAGGCTTAAAGAATTTCCTTATCTTTCTTTATTGCTATATTTTTTTATTGTCAAGCTTTTTTTTTTTTAAAGGAAATATGACTACAGCAGAGCTTATATATGAACTAACAGTAGACTTAAGTTCGTAGGTTCCTAATTAATGGTGTTTCATGATAACGCCTTGAAAAGTATAAAAGGGATTAGCTTTGAGGTATGATTGAAGTAGTGTGGTTTATCTGACCCAAGTGTCTTCTGTTCCTCTTTACAGGTAATGTTGAAATCAGGCACCAACATACTTTACTGGAGAACCACTGGCATCCTTATGGGTTCTAAGGCAGTCAAGCCGGTTTTGGTAAAAAATATCACAATTGAAGGTATTGCACAGCAATTTTTTTTAGTAGTCACATATCAGAATTTGGAGCTTGTTAAAACATTTATTAAATTGTTGGTTTGGGTGGCTCAGGGTTTATGGGGCAGGAATTAATACGTTAGGCATTGTACATGTCTAGAGATCCTGGTTTTAATTTTGGCAAGTTGACTGGCTTTTTTTTTTTTTTTTTGTACACTTAAACTAAATTAATTGAATCTGTGTGAAAAAGAAAGCATGATACAATTTCAGTGTCTCTACATAAAATAAAAGGATCCTTGTTAATAAAACACTATTCCTCATTCAAGAAATGTCTATTGTACCAGACATTGAGCCCGCCCAGGTCACTGTAAAAGCCACAGAAATAGAAATAAAATAAACTCTTTCTGTCTCCTGAACCTCTTTTGCCTCTCTGAACCAGCCAGGCATTTGCTGGCCCAGGAGAGCCGGCAATAAACCCTGGCAAGGTTCATTCTCAATTAGGGCTACTTTTAATTAAACCAGTCATTCTCCTTTATTAATGGCTTATATTTTACTACGTTCATACTGGTTCCTGTGACACTAACTCATTAGTCATAGGGACATCTGCTGGCAAAGGCTGGAATTACAAACCAGAGGAAAAGGCCATTTGTGCCAGGGTCGGCTAGGTCAGAGGGAGCCGAGTTGTCTTTTGACTACTCAGTTTATAATTTTGTATACCTCTGTCACATCTCACCCTCTTGTTAAAGTGTTTGCTCTCCTTAGGATGTTTAATCTATCCCAGTGTTTTGCACACAGTAAATGCTTCCTTGGTGTTGCGTGGATGGGATAAAGGATCCTGGCTGACTACTACTGTTTCTCTCACTTCTGATAGAAGCAGCAAGAAGGCGCTGATGTGCGTGTTGTTGGTGGGTCCTCCCTCCCATGTTCTGTTTTTCATTACCACACAGGGGTGGCATACACGTCAGAATGCTTCCCGTGCAAGCCGGGCACATTTAGCAACAAACCAGGTTCGTTCAACTGCCAAGTCTGTCCCAGAAACACCTACTCTGAGAAAGGAGCCAAAGAATGCATAAAGTGTGATGAGCACTCCCAGTTTTCGGGTAAGACCAGGCTTTGCCAGCTTATGCTCTTTGTTCTTCTCTCTCTAAATTTATGTTTGTTGAGAGTGTAGTGTCTTTAGCCAGAAGTCACACACCAAATGGGGTGGGAAGAGTGTGTCAGAAACCAAGTGTTGAAGGGAATCAGTATTGAATGGAGAAAATACGACTTCTTCTTACCCCTTAGTGCGTGACTTTTCCATTTATCACTTTTTCTGTTCCACACTCCACAGGGATCTATTTCTCCCCGTGCTTTGGTTATATGTACATTAATCTAAAAAAAAAAATCATAGTGTAATTTTACATGATTGGTTGGCATAGACATGTGCTTGGAAAATTTCCATTTATTTCAAATTTACAATGTTCAGTGATAATGGAAAAAATCAATGTCTTATTGGAAAAAATTATGGTATGTTTCTTGTGTATTATGGGAACATTTGTTGCTCTAGGGTAAATAAAAATGCAGGCTTTTATTTTCCTGAGGCCTAGCTAGTTCTTCTTAAATTCATCTGGTGTAAGGTTATTTTAAATTTTTAGTTGTCTGGGTTTTTTTGTTTGTTCTGATTTTTTGCCTTTTTCGAGAGTCACAACATAAATGATTCATTTCTGAAATGCGTTTTTGTGTTGCAGAGGAAGGATCCAGCCAGTGTGTGGAGCGACCTCCCTGCACCACAAAAGACTATTTCCAGATCCATACTCCGTGTGATGAGGCAGGAAAGGTACAGGCTGTGTTCAGTCCACTGCATTCCCTGGTAATCCAACCTTCTTCCCAATTGGAGCAGCCTCCAGTTGGTTCCTGAGACACTTAAATGAGTTGATTTATAATGCATGTTTGTAAGTAGGACGGAGGAAGTCTAAGAATGTAGATTCTCAAGCTTGCTGCCCTGCTTTGATTTTACACTAGTACTTATTAGTGCTGTGGGCCTTTTATTTGCTCTAAGTCTGCTTTTTCATCTGTAAAATGGGGCTAATATCACGTCTTACTTCACAAAGCTGTACTGAGAACGTAAGACACCCTCCGGCTGCGGGTCCTGGTGTTGTGTCTGTCCTAGAGCGAGTGCCCCTAAAGGACTGCTATTTTAACACTAAATTTTTTAAAAGATTTTATTTATTTATTTGACACAGAGAGAGAGAGACACAGTGAGAGAGGGAACACAAACAGGGAGAGGGAGAAGCAGGCTTCCCACTGAGCAGGGTGTGGGGCTTGATCCCAGGACCCTGGGATCAGGCACGATCTGAGCCAAAAGCAGATGCTTAATGACTGAGCCACCCAGGCGCCTCGACACCTAATATATTTTTTTTTTTTTCAAAAATAATTGGATCAGGAGGAGCGCAGCCCTAAAATGTGTACTGTGACTCACAGGATGGAAATATCCTGAAACTTCTCTTTAATTATTTGTTTCCTCAGTCGGTTTGATCAGTAAGAGCCATGCAGCCATAGGCAAATTCAGTTATGGCCGATGACGTTGTAATTGCGTTTAGAAAATGCAGAGTAATTACCATACAGATGGCACTTTGCCAGAGGAAAAATGCACACACGAACCCTGCGGTTGATGTGGCATTTTCTGTCTTACAGTGAGCCTGTAAAGTGTATGTCAGTAGAGAAACTGAGATTCAAGTGGCTGCCAGGGCATCCGAGGTGCCCAGCCGGTTAAGCCCTGCACTCGGGTTTCTCCTCAGGTCATGATCTCAGGGTTGTGATCGAGCCCCAGCGCCCGACTCTGTGCTCCGAGCAGTTTGCTTCAGGTTCTTTCCCCCCTCCCCCTTTCCCTCTCTGCTCACGCTCTTCCTTTCTGTCTCTTTCTCTCAAAGGAATAAATAAAATCTTTAAAAAAGTAGCTGGAATGCAGCACTCCCTCCTTGCGTTTACATCTTTTATATCATGGCATTTAATTTCTTGACCTAGTTTGGAGATATATGTACATGTCAGTATTGCTTTTCTTTTCTTAATTTTGTATCCTTAAGTTCTAAGCTGTACTTTTTATATTTGTGTGATTATTAATCTCATCTTTAGTCCTCAAATTATTTTTAGGAATTGTCTTTTGAGTACTTAAGACCAAGCTCATTCTAGTATTTGCAGGAGAGCCATTACTTACTCAGAATAATTCTACTTAGAATAATTCAGAGGAAGGACAGTTTAAATTAGTGGAAAATTTTAATAATTAGAAGTATATGTATTATTTTTAATAAGAACAGTAACTCAAACAGTCATTAAATTAGAAGGAGTTTTGAAGTAAGATCTCAATGGTCCTATAATAATGGCCAAGGAAGGATTATTTCCATTTAGAAAATACATGTGGAGAGCCACTAAGATGAGTTACAGTTCTTTACCTAAACGTTTTTTAGTTAAACTTGTCTTATTAATAAGTAGGGCAAATTGAATTTGTTTTATTCTCTATACTAATCACTAATTGAGCATCACTGAAGCTTAAATCAATGAGATCTAATATACAAATGGTTCTTGTCTTTGCTGTGGTGAAAATATTCAAAAGTCCTATTTTTATTTTGTCCGTAAGTAGTTTATTACATCAGTGAGTAGTGTGATAAAATGTAGTTGACCTGGGCCTAAAGGGAGTAAAACCATGCATTAAATGTAGAATGTACAGAATACACACACAGGCGCACGCGTGTGCGCGCACACACACACACACACACACCTGTGTACACGTAAGCACCCACAGGCATTTTGTGTTCACATGTACACACAAACTACATTTTCCTATTGAGTCTAGGTGAACTCTGAACACGTTCTCAGTATAGAACACATTGCACTTGATCTCCATCAACTCAGTGATTCTTTAAAAAGTGATTTAAGACTTTTTTCAAGAGAGATGTGTCTAGCTTCAGGAGTTAAAAAAAAAAACAATAGAAGCTTAATTAACTGATACAGTAGAGAAATGTAGATTATAGATGGGAATTTTAATCTTTTTTCTATTTCTGTTGGTTTCAACCTTTTCATGTGTTCTGGTTTCCTCTTTTAAAAAGATATTTTATTCTTGCTTGGCCCAGCCTGATGATTTGCTGGTGGCTTAGTGATGTTTTCAGGTCATTCTATGACTGTGGCTCCTTTTGTCCTGTCATTCTCTCTTTGATGTTATTTTCCCCTTGCTTGGACAGCATCCTCAAGGGAAGCAACTACTGAGGTTGACAGACTTTGAACATAATCATGTATATGCCACAGGACTGGTACAGGTTTCTCTGTTCATTTGAAGCTCAGGTATTTGATTGCTTCCCCTCCTATAGGGAACATTTTTCAGAAGTATTTTAATTAGTAACGGAAACCCTTCTAATCCTGGTTGAGAGACTTTCATTAACATCATGAAAATTGCGGTGTTTCTGCTCACTCATTCATTTATTCAGTGAGTCTTCCTTGAGCACTGGTTATGTTACAGAGTGCTGGGTGATGAGGGCAGAACCAAGGAGAGGCAGAAGAAGGCAACTGTCTTCATGGAGGGTAGAGCGGTAGTTGCCAATTTTTTGTTTGCAGCAGACACCCCTGGTGGTTCCTGTCCTCAGTTTTCTGTTTCAGTAGATCTGGGGCAGGGCCTGAAAATTGATATTGCTCAGAAGTTCCCAGGTAATTCTGATTCTGCTGCTCTAGGATCTCACCAATTTGAGAACAAGTGGTCTGGATTTCAGAGGAAGAGATGGTCTGTCAAAAGAAAAGAAATTATTTCCAGCTCTAGATTAGTGCTACAGCAGAGAAGTCTCAAGTTTTATGGGGATTGGACCCAGTCTGGGAAGGCTTCAGAACTGTATGAACTCTTGGCCAAGGTGTGGAAGAAGAGCTTTTCTGGGAAAGGAGCAGGATGGTGATGATCTGATGTGGGAAGGAGCATGGTAGAGCTGAAGAGCTAGTAGGGTCTGAGTGTGACTGGACTGTGGGGGGGTCGAGGGGGTGGCATTAGCTGCATCTAATGACACAGACTCATGCTAGAATGGGGAGGTTTTGTAGTGGTGAGTCACCTTGAAATTTTTGAGTATGTTTTCAAAATGTTCAGAGCCCACTTTCTACATAAAATGAGATACACTCATATGGATGCATACACATGCACAGATTCAGTGCTTGACATTTGAGCTAAAAATATCTTGACCTCGGGGAGCCTGGGTGGCTCAGTCAGTTAAGCATCTGCCTTTAGCTGAAGTCATGATGCCACAGTCCTGGGATTGAGCTCTGCATTGGGCTCCTTGTTCAGCGAGGGAGTCTGCTTCTCCCTCTGCCTGTCGTTCCCCCTGCTTTTAAAATCTTAAACTTTTAAATTTTAATTTATGCTCTTAAAATCTTTAAAAAATTTTGACCTCGTTAATGGCCACGTAGTCATCAAGAGAAGGCATCTTTTGATGTTAGCACCATATTTGATAGAGCCTCTCATGATCTCCGTACAGCTAAGATAGAGAACTGTGGACTAAATGATATGGTTAAGAGGATATATGTCTAATTGAGAAACTATATGTAAAATATTTGACTTAATAAATGGATATATCAGTGAGGAATGTAGTTGATATTAACTAGTAGTATAGTTGGTATCATGTATTTGTTACAAGAATATAAATTCAATAACATAATTATGCATATCCTAAGTCATACCATGAAGAATATGAGGACACATGAGTACAATCAATATTTGATTTAAAAATCCTCACCTTGCTTGAGGATATTGGGAATAAGTATGTTAAATTGTACAGCAATAATGCTGGGGAGAATGACAGAAGTAAAATTTAGAGACCCCAATGTGCTAGCACATTGAGCTCAAATTAGCGAAGTCAACATTTATTTTCGTCAAAGTGTCAGATATAGAAGAATTCAGAAAAGAGAAAACATTAACTTGACAAAAACATTTTGAAGAGAATCTAAGCTTTAGAACCTGGCTTACCAAGTAAAACAATACAACAGAGATTTATTTATTTATTTATTTATTTTAAAAGATTTTATTTATTTGACAGAGAGAGATCACAAGTAGGCAGAGAGAGAGAGAGAGAGAGAGAAGCAGGCTCCCTACTGAGCAGAGAGCCCAATGTGGGGCTCGATCCCAGGACCCCCGAGATCATGACCTGAGCCGAAAGCAGAGGCTTTAACCCACTGAGCCACCAAGGCGCCCCAATGCAACAGACATTTAAAGAGGGAAAAAACCTCCCAAGAGTACAAAGGATACTTATCTTTAATTAAGAGGGTTCAAGGCTAAAAAACAAGTTGCTCATTTGTTTATCATATCCACAAAGGTTGTCTTAGATCTGCTTGCGGAAGTTAGAGGGATAAGGCAGTTTTGTCAGGGCATCTGCCACGTATAGACAAGGCTTAAGCTTTTACTTATTTTGGGTACAAGAACTCCATAGAAGTAGTAACATTCATACATACATACATACATACATTTATCTATCTATCTGTCTTTTATCTCAGGGAGAAAAGTAATTCCCTCTCCTGCCCTGACTGTGGACAAATAAAAATTATTATTTTTATTATTATGTTCAATTAGCCAGCATATAGTACATCATTAGTTTTTGATGCAGTGTTCATCGATTCATTAGTTGCATATAACACCCAGTGCTCATCCCAACACGCGCCCTCCTTAATACCCATCGCCTTGTTACCCGTCTCCCCAGCCCCCAACCATTCTTCCAGGGGTGTGGGATACTCTGGTCCAACAGCTTCATTCACCAGCTGAGCCCTACGGCTGGGCTGCCAGACTCTGTTAACTCCTTATTCCTGTCAGTGTCACACAAATCAGCTCCTAAAGGGGAAAAGATGGTGTCGGTTACCACAGTAAAAAGAGACTGATTCTGTGCTGGTTCACAGAACTTGCCTACTCTTAAAAAACATGAATAGATCTGCCAAAGTTGTCTTGATGCTGGGAATTCCCACAGAATTTTTGGCACGCCTCTCCTGATATTTTCAGAGTGGTCATAGGTTTGCTAGTGTTTTGGTATCAGATCACTGTTGCAGATACAGTTCTTGTAAAGATGACCAGGATCTCAGCTTCCTGTAGACAGAAACACATTCTTAATCACTTAAAAAAAAAAAAAAATCTGTAAGCTTAATAGAGTACCCGGAACACAGAAGGTAATGAAGCATCTTTTGAATAAATTAATGAATGAGAAAGTTAGTGAGTGAATGTAAACATATTTAGAGAATTGTGTTTTGTCCTTCGCAGAAGGCTTGAGAAAATTTTGACAAACTGGGCAGAATTTAGAGAAGAGAGACCAGGATATTAAACTATTTGATATGAAATATGGTTGAAGTTGCTGGTAATTTGTTTTCAGGTTGGGGAAAAGACCACAGGATGGAAGAATTTGGATCATATTTCTTACATGTTCTACTTGTCCCAAAGAGATTTGATCTCTTCTCTGTGAATATCCATGACATTTCATATTTCTCTTCAAACTGATGATGGTGACCATAATTATGGAAATAGTAGTGACGGTATCAGTAGCAGAAGCATCTGTCACTTACGTAATTGTGTGCACCCTCACTGTGTGTGTGCTTGTGTATGCAGACATGGCCTCTAATTCTTTTTTTCAATAGCTGTGCAATTTAGACATTATTATACCCAGTTTTTAGACGAGAGAACTGAGGCTTAATGAGGTTAAGTAATTTCTGGAAGTTTATAGGTAGCCACAGCCAGTAATCTTAAGACTGGAATTCTAACCCTAATTGTGTCTGCTTCCAAATCCAGTGCTTTTGCGTCTTCTTCACATATTTTCTTTTTTTATATTCTAGCACTTTGTGAACCCATCTTGTCACTATTAGACTGGAACCTCCTCAGAGCAAATTGTCTTGTTAATATTTAAATTCCCCACA
The DNA here is from genome assembly GCF_010015895.1 of Lontra canadensis. Classification (NCBI taxonomy): domain Eukaryota; kingdom Metazoa; phylum Chordata; class Mammalia; order Carnivora; family Mustelidae; genus Lontra; species Lontra canadensis. The sequence goes on from NW_022631317.1 coordinate 8,943, forward strand.
GTGTTTTCTTCTATACAAAATAGGTGCTTAATAAGAACTTCCTAAGTAGTAAGCTGAAGCATTTGATAGGAAATCACAGAAAAGAGGAAGCAGACTTTTCTGTATTATTCCATAAGGGAGAATTTGGGTGAAATTTTAGAAGGTAAATTCCATTGGTGCATAATGATGTTCAAACAAGCAGAGCTGCCCACTTCTGGAACAGAATGTTTTGTCAAAGAGCAAACTTGCAGCCAAGGCTAGAAGGGTGCCTGCCAGGGCAGGATGTTCTAGAAGGAAGCCTGGAGAGGGGACATTTGACTATACAACTTAGTCATCCCTGAGGCTAGGAAATTGATGGAATATGTCTAGTACTTTCTTTGTCCTTTAATGAACTTCACTATTACAAGTTATTCCAAATGTTCAATGTCTCTTATGCAGTACTTGTGAATTACATAGCAAAGTTAAGGTGTAGGGGACATTAAAAAGTCGGGTATAGGGGCACACTGGGTATAGTGGGTTAAGCCTCTGCCTTTTGCTCAGGTCATGATCTCAGGGTCCTGGGATCGAGTCCCACATCGGGCTCTCTGCTCAGTAGGGAGCCTGCTTCTCTCTCTCTCTCTCTCTCTCTCTCTCTCTCTCTGCCTACTTGTGATCTCTCTCTCTCTGTGTCAAATAAATAAAATCTTAAAAAGAAAAAAGTCAGGTATAAAGGGATACAGCTCTTAGAACTGCCTTTCTTGATACGCAGTTTAAGTAAGTCAAATATAATTGGGAACTGTTTCTGAATTAGGATGATGGGGAAAGACCATCGCATTTCTCAGTGATTAGGGAGTTCAAATTTGTAGAAATTAAAATTTCATGATAGTCTTCTTTAAATTATTTTTAAAAACAGCTTTATTGAGATTGAATTGTCATATTAGACACTGTATCCTTTTAAAGCCTCTGTTCAGTGTTTTCAATATTTTTGCCTCCATCTAATGTTAGAATATTTCCTTGCCTAAGGCCCTGGCTACAGTCTCCAGGATAATGTTCCATCCCCACACTGTCTTCCACATAGAGGAAGAAGAGGGGCTTTGATGCATTTAGAGAGGGAACAAGGATGTAACCACAAGGGAAAAGAGAAAACAGTAGAACCTTCATAGAAAAGGAATTCAAGTAGATGCTGATACATAGACGGGTGAGCAGAGGAGAGTCTTAGAGCGCATTGGACGTTGAGCATCAGTTTGAAGGAGGCAATGGATGCAACTTGGCAGAATGGTGTGGGCCGTCAAAGAGACAGATCATGAGGGCCCAGTGTCTCGTTTCTGGAAAAGATCAAGGATTGGAAAAGGCAGGAAGGCAAGCAATAGCCCACCTGGTTGGGAACATACAAGTCAGAACATTATAGAGTGCAAGGTGGCAGGCTGGAGTGGCAGTTGGTAGACTTGTAAAGCACATGTCATTTGACTCTGATTAATTCAGCCAGTCTACAAATGTGTAGGGACATTTCAAGGAAGAAAGCTGGCAGCCATGGACAGATATATTCTCAAAATTTGTCTAAATTTTAGTCTTCTCAGTCCTGTATTTTTTTTTTGACATGAGAATTGATACCTACATGTGTTTCTTTAAAATATATTTTATTCATGCTTAATATAAAATACTCGGATACTATAGGTTTTCTCTAATCTTACTCGCAATCTGATAGATTTTGCTATATTAGGGCTTTTTGGTTTCATAAAATATTTCATTATTTTATCTCGACTTGCCAAAGAATGAGTTGATTGTTGGTTTTTCACCTGCACTATGAGCCATCTGGTGTTAAGTATCATTTATATTATTATCTTTCCCCAGCCAGCTCCACCTGATAGCATCTGTCCCCAGTAGAAAGAGAGGCATAGACTCAACCTTCCATGTGAAGCAAGAAGTCACGTAAATGCAACTTTTACTCTAGAGCTTTGAAATTTGGCTTCTCACTGTTTAAATATTTAAAGGTGGTGCACATTTTCTAATTTTTAAACATTTACTGTGCTTGGATTCAGAATCATGTGATCAGCTGACTTGTCAAAAATATATTTCCTTATTTTACTCTTTTTACCCTAACTGAACTGACCCTTCTTGAGTGTTACGTCACTCTTTATGAGTTTTGCCTAATTCTTGGGCAAGTTGTTCAACAACTCTCAGCCACAACTTCCTCATTTATAAACTTGAGGACAATAGTAACGACTTCCCACAGTGGTGGAGAGGCACGCAAGGCGTGCCCCCAGGATCAGTGCGTGTGCTCAGCCTCAACGCCACCCCCACTCCCATGCGGGAACTGCCTATTTTCAACAGTGCAATAGCTCACACCTAATACAATGTGATTTTAATTTGTGTCAAAATAAATCAACAAATTTGTGACTTCAGTGGGTCGGAAACTTGTTCTTTCTACTTGCTAAACTGGATTTTTAGAAAGACAATCCCCCAGATATAATAATGTTTTATTTGCTTAGATTCTCTGAATTTTGTACACCCTTTTTCAGAGGAATTGAGAACCCCTTATGGATACAGGCTCTAGGTAATTTTTTTTTTTTTAAGCTGTTGAGGAAGCCTCAGCAGGAGTGGCATCATTTTACAGATGGGTAGAGAGGCAGTTGGGTGCAGTGACTGGTTGAACTGTATCATGATGTGGGCCATAAAATGAATGTAGATAGAGAGTTATAAAAGGAAAAATATGTTATTTATAATTGTTGAGACATCTACCTTTTAAGCCATTTCCTTAATCATCCTTCTTCAGATAAGGTAATTTGCTCTTCCATAAGAGAATACTTGAGAATAAAATTGAGTGGTCTAAAGGGTGTGCTATATTTAATTTCCTATTAACTGAAAATAGCTATAAAGAACTGCCTTTAATTTTGTTTCTCCATCTTCAGTATTAGACTTATTATTGCAAGTTGTTTTAAAGGAGAAAACATTCTTTCATTAGATTATACGCCTAGTGAAGGAACTGGAGTCTTGTTTTAAAAACTATAGTTATGAAGTTGTTTTTCCCTTTGCATTTAAAATAACTTCTTATTTTTACTGAGCATATTGATTTTGTTTGTGAAATGGCTAAACCATTTAATTTTTCTGTTTTCACAAAGAGAGTAATTTTATAATTGCAACTTTCTGGATTTGGCTGAGTTATAGTGATCTTGTGTATTTTGTGTCACATAGGGGTGTGTGTATGTGTGAGAGAGAATGAGAAGATAAGGTTTAAAAGACTTCTGTCTTTTAAAGTAGAGGTTGTCTTAATTCTGATGGTAGAAGCATCTGCAACAGGGCCCAGAATTAGAAGTACTTTAGCTATGGTTCTTGTGATTTAACATCAGGTTATTGGAAAAGATTCAGAGAGCAACCACATGTATTTGTGAAATGCAGGATTGAAATGTGAAGCTAGACATTGTCTTTTTAAAAACGTACACCTTTTCTTTTGCGATCAGATTGTGCTAGGCATGGTGATAGGTGCTGAGGGTGAGGGAGAGGAAGAGAGTACTGAAGGTCTCCAAACGGAAAAGGCAGTCTGCCCAGAAGCCTATGTCATTAAGGAATAAAGTGCGTGGGTGGCTGTGAGAATGAGGGTTATAATCCCGTATCTATACTTCGAAGTGGAATTCGATGATGATGAATGTGCTGATAGATGCTGTAAGGCCCACCTGTAGCTCATAGTAAAAACATGTGGACATGTGGAAGTAACGGCCATTCTCCCAACCAAAGCTTTTTTCTTTTTATCTCATTCTGTTACTAATGGTTTAGATTCTTTTCACCTGGCCCTTCTGTTCTTTCACTATTTGACTTTTCCTAGGCTTTCTGTTTAATGTTTTTATTACGGAAAAGTTAAAGCAAATAAAGCATCTTATATGACCTGCAAGCTTTTTTTCCCCCTGCAGACGCAAATTATGTACAAGTGGATAGAGCCCAAAATCTGCCGGGAGGATCTCACAGATGCTATTAGGTTGCCCCCTTCTGGAGAGAAGAAGGACTGTCCCCCTTGCAACCCTGGATTTTATAACAATGGATCATCATCTTGCCATCCCTGCCCTCCTGGAACATTTTCGGATGGAACAAAGGGTAGGATACCAGTTGGACCTTTAGTAAAATAATCTTGCTGGACTATTGTGACATTGTTCTTCATTGCTTTTACATAAGACTTATTTATAAAACATACTTATCTCACAGAGACTGAAGAAGAGTTGAGAAATATAATGAATTGTGAGGTGGCAGTGCCTTCTTTAACATACCACAAGGATGGTTTTTTCTAGGCATTTTGTATAATACGTGTAATACCCTCTTCACTGGATGACTCACTCTGCCTTTGAATGTTGATAAAAAAATTCCACCATAGGGAGGCCTGGGTGGGCTCACTTTGTTAAGCATCTGCCTTTGGCTCAGGTCATGATCTCAAGGTCCTGGGATCGAGTCCAGCATCGGGCTCCTTGCTCAGCAGGGAATCTGCTTCTCCCTCTCCCTCTGCCCAACCTGGCTCCTCCCTCCCCCACTCATGCTCTCCCTCTCTCTCTCAAATAAATAAAATCTTAAAATAAAATCTCAAATAAATAAATAAAATAAAATCTCAAATAAATAAAATCTTAAAATAAAATCTTAAAAAACCATTCCACCATATTAAGTGTTAAGGATAGGCACTCTTTTTCCAGTGAGTGGTATGGATAAGGATAAGCACTCTTTTTCCAGTGATATATTTATACAAGTATAAATTATAACCTCTTCTAATTCAGCTTTGGAATCATAAATTACATTTTGTACTATAGTAATAGCAAAAAATTACTTGTCTTGAACATATGGCAGTGAAGAGAGTCTCTTAATTTTTCAGGGTGTACAGTTGAGAAAATGTTAGTGCTTATCAAATAATATAGAAAGCACTGCAGAGTTTGTTTTAATTTTGATAGACAAAAATTACAATGTATTTCAGTTGTGGTCATCTCTCTTGAATATAGCCAGGCTATCTGCTTACTACCCAGAGCCTTTGGTAGATAGCACAAGAGGGACTTAAGAGTCTGATTAACTTGGTTTTGAATCCACATAAAACAGGCAGCCATTAGTGTGATTAATCCAAGTTCCTTAAATCTTTTGAACCTCAGTTTTCCCACCCTTAAAATTGTGAGTAATAATATTTAGCTCATATTCTTTGAACAGGTTATGTAAAAATGTGTATAAAGTACTCTGGTGTCCAGAAGTGTTTGCTCAGTGAACATTTCTAAGGACATGATTAATGCAAGTGTGTTGGATAAATTCGGAAAGGGTTGGACAGGATCCTTCCATTTCATTGTTGCACATATTAATTTAAATCAGGCTTATTGATAAACATGACTCTCAACTCCCAGTATCATTTTTCAACGTAGCCAATATTTTGTATTTCAAGTAATCAGTCCATAATTAAATGGTACTCTGTTAAGTTTAATAACCAATAGGAAGGCTGAAATAGTTCCTTGTTCATGAGGTAGAGGGAACTGATCTTAAGAGCACATACAAGAGAACTAGTTTCAGGTTACCCTTCTTGTGCAGGGTGATTGATATTAGCAGTTACTCTCAGAAATGAAGGAAAAAAATAATTTTAAAATATTTTATATTGATCCTTTTCCTTTTTCATGTTAATCAAGTGTATATGGGTAAACTATATCCAGAAATATTTTTCTTTCCAGATTATTTTAGAAAAAGTTATTAATTCTTAAGAGAATTGATGCTCTACTATCTCTCCTTCCTGCATTCCTCTCTGCTAATTAAAGTTTAGTAGTATTTAGAACGGAGGAAGAGGAAGATGTCCAAATGCAATTTAACTGTAATTATCTCCTTCACCTGTTTCTCATAGAATGTAGGCCGTGTCCAGCAGGAATGGAGCCTGCGCTTGGGTTTGAATATAAATGGTGGAATGTCCTTCCTGGCAACATGAAAACTTCCTGCTTTAATGTTGGGAATTCAAAGTGCGATGGAATGAATGGTGAGTTCAGAATCGGCCTCCTGGACATATTGGGTCATAGACACTCTTGGGCCCAGCTCTCTGAAAACATACCAAATGTGGGTATGTGGAACTTCATTCTTGTCCATTGGCTTACTTGTCTGCCTTCCAGCCCTCACACGGAAATGGTGAATGGGGTGTCACAACCAGTTGACTTCTCTGTAACAGTATGAACTATTTTGCATTTTTTTGGAGTCAGCTTTGAAGTAGATATTCAGGCTCACCATTGATGGTTATAAATGTATTTAGAGTAGCTCACCAAGGGATGTAATGAAATCCATGTCACTTGCCATTTCGAAGAACAGGATGACAGCATTTCTGCCAGCATTGAGTCTGGCTCAGGACTGAGCTGTGTTGAGAGGTGAGGTCAACTCTAAGTCCCCTTCCCTGTGAAATCTATGATTGTGTGTAAAAAATATATGTAAGCCCCACTTATTGAAAACTTGAAAATGTGACAGAGTTTTATGAGATTGTGGCTGAATTTTATTTGTTCCAATATTTTAAGACCCGAGAGAGGCTAGCACTTAGTTTTCTGCAATATTTTCTGGTTGAATGAATGACAGTATCTATACGTGTATTTTTTTTAAAAGATTTTATTTATTTATTTACAGACAGAGATCATGAGTAGGCACAGAGGCAGGCAGAGAGAGAGAGTGGGGGAAGCAGGCTCCCCACCGAGCAGAGAGCCCGATATGGGGCTCGATCCCAGGACCCTGAGATCATGACCTGAGCTGAAGGCAGAGGCTTAACCCACTGAGCCACCCCGGAGCCCCTATACATGTATTTTTAAACTTAATGCTAGGAGTAGCTATTCACAAATACTAGGGTTTTATACCAAAATGCATCCTTTTACTTTCATCATCTCCTTAGCAATTTTAATGAGCCCACTTTTTCTCCACATTACATTTTGTTGTTTTAAAAAATTCTTTTAAATTGCTTCTGTTTTAAGTCAGTACCTATCTGAAATAAATATACTTGGGATGTAGGAAGTGAGGTGAACACATGAAAACGAAGATTGAAAAAATAGTAGGTCCTTGAATACTTCCACTTCTAGGAAGTTATCCTAAGGGAGAAGAAGAAAAAATACAGTAGTAATTACTTGACCATGAGGGTTTATGTTCCTAAAAGATCCCATGATTGAATTCTAAGTTGAAGAAGTTAAGACTTATGGAGGGAAAATAAGATTGGGAAGGCCAGGGAATTGAAAGAACTCATGAAAGCATCGATTGTTTGTGTGTGTGTGTGTGTGTGTGTGTGTGTGTGTGTTTATTCACTTACTAGTAAAGATTATCTGGAACTTTTACTTGATCTTTTGGAGAACTTGGTCTAACTCTCATGATAATACTCAATGGTAGCCACTTGCTTCCTCCCTTACCTAGAGGCTAAAATGTACATTTTTGATAATTTTCAGAAATGTTTAATTATTAATTTGAAAAATAGACATCTCTTCACTATTAGTATGTGATATTAGAATAACAAATAGTCATGTGAAAAATATAACACAAAAATGAAGATAAAAGGTGATGTGTATTTTTATGCCTGGACAGTTCAGCTTTGAGAGGAATAGCATGACAAGAATGGGGACCAAAGTGAGAGGCCCAGGAACAGCCTGTGTCATGAGGGGATCACCCAGTCATCGGTTCAAGTGGATGTGCTTTGGCTAAATTGACTGTGTGACTTGGAGTACTTGGACATTCATGTCTTCTCAGTCTGAATTGTACATAGTTGCAGACCAGATACACAGAAGTACATCTTCATATATTGCAAGTTTGCCTTAAAGTTACCCATAGTTGGAGAGAAGTTACTGTTTATGCATGAAGATGTTCAGTGAGCATTATCTGTAATCACAGAAATTGAAATAGTCTAAGTATCCAGCAAAAGATTATGTTTATGAAAGTTATGCTGTACTGATAGAAGAAATATTATGCAAACATTTAAAATGGCAGTCACCTGGAAAACAATTTGACAGTGTTTCAAGAATTTTGAATGTTCTTCTTCAACCCATTTATTCCATTTCTGGGAATTTATACCTGGGTAACAATGTAAAGGTGTAAAGAAAGAAATTACGGAAAAATATGTTAACTTTAGTGCTAATTAAGAGGAAATAAACTAGATTTTCAACAATGGGATTTGATTAAATTAAATTATGTAATCATGGAACCTATTGTTAAATCATTAAAATCGGATGTAGTAAGGATTTTTAATGGGAAAATGTTTTCAAAATAATACTAATGAGAAAAATCAGAAGATAGTGCTAAATAAAAAAAACAGAAAATAGAGTATCCGTTAAAATCTAAGGTATGTTAAAGTGTGCACTAAAAAAAGATGGAAAAGAAATACATTGAAATGTTAAGAGGCTCTCACTTGGAAGTGGGAAGTTACAGGGAAGTATGAATTGCTTCATATTTTTTTGTTTAGTTTTGCCATATTTAACAAATATTCCTCCTTGATTCACATTGCTTTCCAAATCACCATAACAGCACCAAACACTGGTTTAAAAATATATCTATTTTACCTAGTAATTCTTTCACCGAGATTCTTTTCTAAAAAAATACAGAAAAACTTTACCAAAAATAAGTTTATTATTACAGTATCATTTATAGCACTTAAAAGGTAAAAACAAACCAAATGGTTAAATTGAGTGTGTGGTCAAAGGAGGTAAGTCCGTTAGTGTGATTGGTAAATTATGGATATTAATTATATCCATCTACATGATAAACTATTAATTCAGTCATGAATATGTTGGTGAAGTATTTATGCATAAAAATGCTTATGCAATAATGTTAACATATAAAACCGTGACACTAAATGTTATCAGCAACACAATCTCAAAGATGTAAAAACCTATGCATCCCAAGGTAATGAAAGGAAACTACTCAAAATATAAGCAGTGGTTTTATTCTGGGTGATGGAGTTAAAAGTAAGTGTAGTCTTCATCTTAAAATTTTTCTGTGGTTTCAAAATTTTATAATTTATAATATGATTTCTGAAAACAAATAAATAATGGTACATGGGAGATATTTCTCCTTTCCTCATTTAATGTGGCCATTTCAGCCTATGGTATGTTGATTATTTCTATGCAGAGGACAGACCTCCCATCACCTTCTACGTGCAGCTCTGTCTCCCCATTCTCTTGTCAATTGTTAGCATAGGTTTCTTCTTAGATGCTACTGACCCTCAGAGAGGGGAGACCCAGCCTTGTCTTCCTAACCCTAGTGCTTCTCATGGCTCTTGGCAGTCCATGAAGGCCTCTCGAGTGAGTAAGTGAATGAATGCAGAATAGTAGTTGTAAATTAGGGACCAGCAATACAGCAAACTATAAGAAAGAACTCTGGACCCCAAATCTTCTTCTTTAAGTAATTTGAAATTTCTAGTTTCTGTTGGTTATCTGAGGACTAAGATTTTCCATTTCAGTTTATTGGAAAAGATAAAGACTATATATTTTCATTTAAAAAAAGCTGAATTTAGAAAACTGCTATTAGTTTTCCCTTAAATAGCTTCTGTGCAAAAATATGCATTACTTGATTCTTCCTGAGGAATTATATGGAATGTCTTTATTGATATTAGGAGTCTGCCTCTGCATGCAATTTACAATTGCAGTGTAAACATAGGGAATTCTTTTGGAGTATTTCTAACTTTGGAGGGGATGAGGCAAGATAGTAGAAGCCTAGGGGATCTCATTTCATCTGATCCCTTGAATTTAGCTAGATATCTATCAAATCATTTTGAAAACCTATGAATTCAATCTGAGATATAAGAAAAGAATTGCTGGAATTCTACAAATAGAAAAGTAACCACTTTTTGCAAGGCAGGAGGAGCAGAGACATGAATCTGAGGTGATGTATTGGAAGATAAACCATGGGTTAGGGTAGGAGGGAGGGAGCCTCTAAAAGCCAGCTCCTGGAAAGTAATATAGCCCCAGTGTGCAAAATTGGAACTTTTATAATTCTGCTCCAGGGAGAGACAGTCCTGCCTGAAAGGTGCTCAGGTCATGAAGCTGGGCAAAGTCCTAGGTGGGACAGTGTGGTCTCAGGGTCCCTGAGGTCACAGAAAGAATGGGGGTGTCTGAGCTGACAAAGTTCCTAAGCACTGGAGCGGGGAAACTGGCTATGGTCAGCAAGCCTGCAAGTGGGCTTTCAGCTCTGTTTTCCATAAACCACAAACCATGGCAACAGGGTGCCCTGCAAAGGACAGAACGTGGCAACCTCCTCCTTCCCCCAGGCAGGGTACAAGGGTGCAGAATGATCCAACAACAGCTCTCCCTGTGGGGCTCTGCTCCCTCCCCTCTCTCCTCCCTCTCTGGTCCCCTGAGGAAAGGTGAAGGTGTGAGATACAGTCTTCTTTGGAGTTTGGCACACACAAGAGTGAAGACTGATATTCCCTGAGGGTTTACTAAAGAAGAGGGGCCCCAATCTTTCAGCTCCAGGGCTGGTGATCAGGACACTGCCATTTTTTTTTTTTCTGACTTTTTTTTTTTTTTTCTGACTTGCAATTTATTCAGAAGAAAACAACACAGAAGGTAAGGAATTACCCACTGATAAATGGCATGCCATTATCAAGCACATGGAATTGACCCCCAAATGGATTATTCATTTTATAATATTTTTTTCTTTGCAGATTATTAAAAAAAAAAAAAGGCACTGCCATTTTTATTTTCATTTTCTAAAGCGGGGCAGAAAGCCTTCAGAGAACAAAAGCCACATAGAGCACCCAGAGCAGCTTACACTGACCCTGGCTCCCTGGCAAGGGTCGGTGTAACTTCACTCAGGCAAAGACATCTGAGAATCAGTGCAGTAGGCCCCTCCCCCAGAAGACCAGCTGGAACATCAGGAGAATGCAAAGTTTACCGAGCACAAAGAACTCCAAAACTCCAGTGCTAGGGGAAAATAGTATGTAGAATTTGAGGGGTTTTTTTCTCATGATTCTTTTATCTTTCAGTTTAGAATTTTCCTTTTTGTCTCTTTTTCCTTTTCAGCTAGTTTCTTATTTTATCAACTCTTTGTTTTTCAGTCTTTTTTAAACTTTTGCTTTTACATTTAAAAATATGTTCTTCATTTTTGGCTTCCTTTCACTGTATTCAATTTTATTTTTGTATATATATATATATATATGTTTTGTTTTCTTTACAATTTTAGGATTTAGTGTCTTCTAACAAACAGACCAAAATATACTTACGACCAAGTGGATTACCTGTTTTGTCCACCTGGGAGATTATATTCTCTCCTTTTACCCCCTCCCCTTTTTTTTCCCTTTTCTTTTTTGGTTTCTGATCTCTTCAGATTTGTCTAGTGTGTAGTTTGCTTGGGTCATGGTTGATACTTTTGATTTTATTCTCTTGTTCATCCATTCTTCTCTGAGCAAAATGACTAGAAGGAGGAATTCACAAGAAAAGAAAGAACCAGAGGTAATACTCTCTGCCACAGATCTAATCAATATGGATATAAGTAAAATGCCAGAGCTGGAATTCAGGATAATGATTATAAAGATACTAGGTGGGCTTGAACAAAACAGAAAAGACACTAGAGAATCTCTTAGTGCAGAAATAAAATCTAATCAAGCCAAAATTAAAAATGCTTTAATTGAGATGCCATCTAAAATGGATGCTCTAACAGGTAGGGTAAATGAGGCAGAAGAGAGTCAGTGACATAGAAGACAAGATGATGGAAAGAAAGGAAGCCGAGGAAAAGAGAGAAAAACAACTAATGGACCATGAGGTGAGGATTTGAGAAATCAGTAATACCATAATGCAAAATAATATTAAAATTACTGGTGTCCCAGGGTAAGAAGAAAGAGAGCGGGATAGAAGGTATATTTGAGCAAATCATAGCTGAGAATTTCCCTAATCTGGGGAAGGAAACAGGCATTCAAGTCTGGGAGGTAGAGAGAACCCATTCCTTAAAATCAATAAAAATAGATCAACACCCCAGCATATAATAGAGAAGCTTGCAAATTTCAGAGGTAAAGAGAAAATCCTGAAAGCAGCTCAAGAGAACTCTTTAACCTACAGGGGGAGGAACATTAAACTGACAGCAGATCTATCCACAGAGACCTGGAAGACCAGAAAGGGTTGGCATGTTATATTCAGGTTACTAAATGAGAAAAACATGCAGCCAAGAATACTTTATCCAGCATATCTCCTTCCATTCAGAATGGAAGGAGAGGTAGAGAGTTTCCAGGACAAACAGAAGCTAAAAGACTCTGTGATCACTAAACCAGCCCTGCAAGAAATATTATAGGGGATCCTGTAAGTGAAGAGAGAGTCCATAAGTAATACAGACCAGAAAGAAACAGAGACAACCTACAGAAATGGCGTCTTTACAGGTAATACAATGGCACTAAACTCTTACCTTTCAATAGTTAACTCTGAATGTACTGGGCTAAATGCCCTAATCAAAAGACACAGGGTATCAGGTAGATAAAAAAGCAAGACCCATCCATATGCTGTCTGCAAGAGACTCATTTTAGACCTGAAGACACTTACAGATTGAAAGTGAGGCGGGGAGGGGAAATATTTATCATGCTAATGGACATCAAAGGAAAGCTGGGGTAGCAGTCCTTAAATCATTCAAATTAGATTTCAAACCAAAGACAATAGTAAGGAATGAAGAAGGACACTATATTATACTTAAAGGGTCTATCCAACAAGATCTAACAATTATAAATATTTATGTTCCTAACTTGGGAGCAGCCAATTATATAAACTGATTAATAACAGAATTAAACACATTGATAATAATACAATAATAGGGGACTTCAACACCCTACTCACTATAATGGACAGATCCTCTAAGTAGAAGATCAACACGGAGTTATTTCTAACTTTGAATATAAACACTAATAGTCTTTTTAATTTTTTTACCCTATTTAAAAATATTGTTGGAAATCAATGGGATTTTTACTGATAAAGATACCTTTTCTCATTTCCAGGTTGGGAGGTGGCTGGAGATCATATCCAGAGTGGAGCTGGAGGTTCAGATAATGATTACCTGATCTTAAACTTGCATATCCCAGGATTTAAGTAAGGAAAACCAATTCTGATTCCCTTCTGTAAGAATCCTCATGCCTGTTTCCCTGTAGAAATAGATGCAGTAGGACTGCTTTCATACAATATACTTATGTTTTGATGGACTTAGCAAATATCGAACTGTTGTAGGATAATGTATTACATTTAAGAATATCTGAGAATTGGTGATTGAGAAACTGTAACCATTAGTTGTATGTTTAGATGAAGCTGAAAGTTTTTAACAATAATTCTATCCAAATGTTACAATAACCATGATTATTGGATGCTTAGTGAAGAAGTTTTTGCCCAAGTTGTTGTTTGTGGGAGTATTTTTTGGTTTATAAATTTATTTTTTCTCAGTTTTATCTGTAAAGTAGTATGCTATAACTGTTCAAATCCTTTTTTGCTTTAGTTCTCCATGTTGACATTTCCCAATAGGCATATTTTGCTTGCTTTAGGATGGATGGTAATAGTTAAATCAGGAGATTCAAGCATATTACCATCATTGGTAAGCTCCTTACTGGGATGGTCTGGGGACACAGAGATGGAGCAAGGAAGAAGTGGCTGTGGGAAGCCATTGATTAGGGGAAGAGAAGAGCATTGCTTTCAGCTTAATGAAGAAAGTGACTTAGTTTTGTGTCATACTGTATTTAGATGTCTGTTTTTAATTTGTCTGTCAAATTATAATTTTAATCTGTCAAATAGGCCACCAACGTCTATGACTGGAGCCATGGGTTCTGAACTGGGAAGAATAACATTTGTCTTTGAGACCCTCTGTTCGGCTGACTGTGTTCTATACTTCATGGTGGTAAGTGAAAGAGAGGCTTTCAAAGGCAGGTTTCTAAGCTTGGCATTTTCTTTCAAGTGCCAATTCATTCATGCAAGTTGGGATAAGAATCCCATTTTTCTTCCCATTCTTAGGTCCTTGCAGAAAGTTAAAAAATATCTAAAGAAGTCACTAAGAAATGTCAGTGCAGCCCACAAAGAAAGCTTGTGTTCCTCATGGGGAGGACTGAGCAAGGGGGCTCGGGTGATTGATGCAAGTCAGGGGATAGTAATCTGGTAAAAATTCCTTCATAAAGATATGCCATCATCACAGTGAAAACTGTCCTCTAATAACCATTCTGTAGTTCAAATCACTAGGAAGGAAAAACCTCTATAAGGAAACTATTCACTGTTAAATTAATAAATGTAGACAAAAGACTTACTATGTGCATGTCATACTTCTGCCCAATTTTTTCTAGATGGCCTATACATTTCAACTCTTAGCTTGAGAAAAGTAGCAACAAAAAATTTATTAAGATCTTTTATGGGTATTACAATGTTGTTGGCTAAGATTTTAACACTGTAAGTAGTGACTTCAAAGACATTGTTTTTGCTTTTCTCCCAAGTCTTTTAGTAGCTAGTTAGCAGTCTATTAACAGTTTCCTCTGTGACATACAAATTAGATGAAGATTTTTTTTTTAAAGATTTTATTTATTTATTTGACAGAGAGAGACACAGCGAGAGAGGGAACACAAGCAGGGGGAGTGGGAGACAGAGAGGGAGAAGCAGGCTCCCCGCTGAGCAGAGAGCCCGACGCGGGGCTCGATCCCAGGACCTTGGCATCATGACCTGAGCCAAAGGCAGACGCTTAACCGACTGAGCCACTCAGGCGCCCCATAGATGAAGATTTTAATATCTGTAATTACTGCCAGCTTAAGGGAAGGCAGGCTGTTTTCTTCTAAAAAAAAAAAAAAAAAAAAGGACTTTGTCGTAGTAAAAGAAGATCATGAATAATCTTCAACACATCCATTTACTTTTTTTTTATAAGATTTTATTCATTTATTTGACAGAGATCACAAGTAGGCAGAAAGGCAGGCAGAGAGAGAGAGAGAGAAGGAAGCAGGCTCCCCACTGAGCAGAGAGCCCGACAAGGGGCTCATCCCAGGACCCTGGGACCATGACCTGAGCCGAAGACAGAGGCCTTAACCCACTGAGCCACCCGGACACCCCAAAACATCCATCTGATACACTACAAATAAGCAATAATTCAATTCCCAGCTCTGCCTCCATATTTCTTTAATCTGTTCATTCTTTTTCACCGTCAGTGCCTTTACTGAGGTCCTGACTCCCACTCTTTCTCGGTAGCCATCTGTATTCTTTTTCTCTCCATTCTCTCATATATGCTACTGTCAAAATGTTCTTTATAAGCATCAAAACAGTAATGGAGACCTCTACAACGAATCTGCCTTCTTCCCCTTGCTGGTTGGTTACTGCCTATGGCAGTGGCGATTAAAGTATGGTCTCTGGACCAGCATCACCTGGGAATTTGTTAGAAACATAGATTTCTCAGCCCCCTCCTGGTCTTAATGAGAAGCTCTGGCGATGGGCCCGGATATCTGTGTTCTAGCCAGCCACAAGGGTGGTTCTAACATCAACAAAGGTTTGAGTGCCAATAGCCTCTGAATACACTTAAAATTTCTTAGCATGGCTTGGTTTGGGTTTTTGTCCTCTTTGCCCAGCTTCTTTTTACCAAGTTGACCATTACTACTCACACCTCTTTAGACATCCTGAATTTGTTAGAGGGCCGCTCTGTACTTCAGTTCTCATACTTGGCACTCTGAGCCAGAATGGCTCTCTTCCTTTTGCTCCTTTGTCTGGTAAACTCCCACACATTATTCAAGGGGTGCTCAAACTTCACCTCTTCTGGGAAGCTTTCTCTTAGTCCTTTAAGTGAAATTAGCCGTTCTCTCCAGTGTGCTCCAAAAACTCCTTGAGAAAACTCTGTTTTAACTATGTGACTGTATTGATGTTTTGTCTCTCTCACTTGACCAAACAATCCTGAGGGTAGGAATCATAGCTATTTATTTTTGTAAATCAATCTTAGAGTTTTTAGCTCATTGCAGAATCTGTTTTCTTTCCTCTCTGTTTGATTCGGTTTTCTCACAGGATGTTTTGTGGTGTCAATTAAATAGTGTATAGAAATGCTCTCAAAACCATGCAGGTTTTCAAAACCTTTTACAAAGGTAGGATGGCATTATTTGTGGTAATGCAATAAATTTCATTTATTATTGGAATAAACATGTAGAAAGATGATGTTTTAACAGAGAACTGTCTGTGTATTCTGAGCTCCTTTTAGGAAGCGGCATGTATGGTGGTTTGGTCATTTGGTAACGTGGAGAATTCTGTAATGTATGACAAGCACATTCTGTTATTTCTGTCTGTGGTGTGAACTCAAGACACATCTCTCTACAGCATATTTGATTACTTTATAATGTTTGACTCCTATGTTTATATCATAGAAAGAAACAGACATATCTTGAGCTCATGCCACCATATGGTCAACATCCCAGATAATGTAACAGAAGCCCATCCGAATTTCTAAGTCATCTAGTAGGGTTTCTGTAGGGACCACTAATTAGAAAATTCAAGGCTGGCTTTGATTTTCACTTCAAATTAATTAGTTGTATATTACATTATTTGGTTGACTTACTATATTTGTTTTCTAATCATCTTAATGACAACATATTGGTTAGAATGTTACACATTTGTAGGATATTCTAAATATTGAATTTAGCTAAGGAAATCAGAAATAAAATATTTACACATATTCCTTTGGAATTCAAGTTTAAGCAGCAGAAGATGATTCTTTGGACTTAAAATAACATTCTGGTTAATAAATACTTGGAGAAGCCTAGAAGTTGCAAGTGTAGTTCAAGGGAAACTTAGAACTCCTGTGTAAGAGCTGCCTAGCAGAATCTCTCAAGGAAAAAGGCAAACATGGTAAGCCTTGCTCTTCTGTGAGCAGCTTAGACGTTTACTGTGAGAAATTGGAGGAATTTGTTTTCCCTTTGAAGTGTCTTTCTTTCTTTCTTTTTATATATTTTTTTATAAAGGTTTGTTTTTTTTTTCTTTTTTTAGATTTTATTTATTTATTTGACAGACAGAGATCACAAGTAGGCAGAGAGGCAGGCAGAGAGAGAGGAAGGGAAGCAGGCTCCCTGCTGAGCAGAGAGCCCGATGATGGGGGCTTAATCCCACGACCCTGGGATCATGACCTGAGCTGAAGGCAGAGGCTTTAACCCACTGAGCCACCCAGGTGCCCCATTTTTCTTTTTATATTTTATTTATTTATTTGACTGAGAGAGAACACAAACAGGGGAAATAGAAAACAGAGAGGCTTCCTCTCTCACCCACAGAGCAGGGAGCCCGATGTGGGACTTGATCTCAGGACCCCAGGATCATGACCTGAGCTGAAGGCAGACACTTTACAGATTGAGCCACCCAGGCGCTCTGGAAGTGTATTTCCTAAGCTAGAGTCACCTGCACACAGACACATGCGCGTGCGCGCATACACACACACCCTTAAATGTACTACAATTTGAGACTTCTTTCAGGTTATATTGACAATGTGTTTGAAAAATTGTAATTACTAAGCTGGTAAGTGCTTGCGTAGACTTGGAGGGAGGTTTTGAGAGTTCTAGGGTGACGTGCTCTGCAGATAAATATTCATTGACCCTCCAGGGGTTTTTGTAAAGACATATTTGTAATGTATACACATGTATATTAATCCTGAGTTTGTGCTTTTTTTTGTTTATATTTTCTACTATATATTAGGATATTAATAGAAAAAGTACCAATGTGGTGGAATCATGGGGTGGAACCAAAGAAAAGCAAGCTTATACCCACATCATATTCAAGAATGCAACATTTACATTTACATGGGCATTCCAGAGAACGAATCAAGGTCAAGATGTAAGTTCCAAGCACTTTTTTTTTTTTTTTTCAATGCAAAGATCATGCTCCCGATGGAAATTTGTACAAAATGATCACCTATCTCTCCTGGAGGAAAAGATTTAGTTTTCTATTGATATGGGATCAATCATTTGGTTATGGAGAGGATTTGTATTAAAATGGTTTGAGAGCAAGAACGTATGAAATTGAATAACACAACGTATCCTTTGAATTGTTCTACACTAAACAGATATATTTGCTGAAAGCTTAAGAGAAAGAAAATCTGACTGCAGTTATTAAAAGGTGTCTTTAAGGCTTTCTAAAACTTTGAGAAGGCTGGTGACTGTCTTCCTCTTTTTCTGAATGGTCTGACATTTGTCCTGGAGCCATTAACTGGTGTTGGTTTATTATTTCATTGTAGTGATGTCGCCTTTTATAGCCTGGAGAGTGTGTATGTACACATGATTGGGTTTACACACAGAATTACTTATTTTCTTTTACTTTCCCTGCTAGAGTAGACCTTAATTCTCCCCTAAGTTCGTTCCATTGTATGTTTTGATAGTAACAAGACTTACTTTTGTGGATCTCCATAGATGTGACCTTCCCAAGGTGAAAACAAGGTAAACCACTTAAAGCTGTGGTGACAAATGCAGAACATTTTCTCTTTTCTCTTTGGGCTTTCCCTGGGGAACCCATTCCCAGATGTTATTTGACTCTGATTGTTGATGGGTGTTTGGGTTACCATCACGTGGGGCATGAACATGCTGTGGAATGTTTCCTCATCTTGTTGTTGTCCCTCCCCCAGACAAAAGACATTAATAGTCTAGGGTAGCTCTGTTCTCTACTGATAGAGTGGTGCCACTGCCTGGTGAGAACTAGATCTTGATTGACCCAATGTTACAAGAAGAAAAAGTATAGTTAGACCCAGGGATTTGTTCTCTACTCTGCAACCCTTCACTAGAAATCCATATATAGGTCAGGGAAAGTAGTGGAGAGAGAGAGAGAAAGTCCCAAAGGTATGGTGTGATGGCATCATGGTCAGTGTTTGGTGAGGACCAGAGTCCTAGTCTTTCAAGGCTAACCCCTCTTCAAAAGCTTTACCACTCGCTACCCTGCAAACATCCTATTGTATCATTACAGTTAGGCTTATCTCTGAATAAACCATCATGGGAGATAAAGTTGTTCCTGTGTTAAACCATACCAGTTCTTCCAGATGTAAAGCCTATAAACATGCCTGATCTTGCGGTGATTGTGGATAACCTCCTGGAACTCCATTACTATGGAGATTAGCTCCTAGTGTTAAGATTTAAGATTTTTTTTTTTTTTAAAGAACCAAGAAGAAGTAATTTTAATCCACTATCGATTATAAACTGCTAGTCTGGAACACTCTGCTTAGCTATTTTGGTGATACCCACACAAAACGATCTGGTTGTACAATTAAGCCCCAAGGCAGAAGTCATTACTTTCTGCTCTCTTTTTAGAATAGACGGTTCATCAATGACATGGTGAAGATTTATTCTATCACTGCCACTAACGCAGTTGATGGGGTGGCGTCCTCATGCCGTGCCTGTGCCCTCGGTTCTGAACAGTCGGGCTCATCGTGTGTCCCCTGCCCCCCAGGCCACTACATTGAGAAAGAAACCAACCAGTGCAAGGAGTGTCCACCTGACACCTACCTGTCCATACATCAGGTCTATGGCAAGGAGGCTTGTATCCCATGTGGGCCTGGGAGTAGAAGCACTCAGGTGAGTGTGTGTTTCTCTTATTCCCAGGAAAACTTTAATAGAGATACTCATAAGATCCCCTTAATATTTCTCCAGGAACTATGTTGTAATTCTATTTAGAAATGGCCTTTTCATTCTTCTTGTTTTCTCTCCTCTTAGATTTATGCAGCACGTGAACATGTCTTATGTGCCATGAAAGCCCTAGTTCCTGGGGGCATCAGATATTAAGAAAAGCACTCCAATAATAATGGTCTCCAAAAATATTAAAATTAGATTTTTGTGTATTCTGTTAGGGAAGAGCAAGTAAACTCCCTCTGTGGATTGGCCATAGGATTATGGGGAGAGCAGCAAGTATATCTTAGAGTATTTTAAGGGCAAAGGTTGATGTTATATTATGGGTGAAGGAGAAAGTAGTTTTACTGTCTCTTAAAACTGGCATAACAGGGACTTTTGGCTATTTATTAAAATACCTTTTTCCAAGAAACTGGTCTTAGAATAACTTTGCTCTTACTTTAAAAAATGCTGATTTTTCTGTACTCTGCCTTGGAAAATCTAATTATTTTTTCGAAATTCTCTATATTCATGTGATAAACCATAACTAAGACAAAAAAAAAGGAAAATATTTTTAAACATAGAACTGTTTTTGAAACACATTTTTCATAGCAGCTAATATTTTGTTTTCTACTATATATTTTTTTTTGTTTCTTAATCTTTAATCAAAGGACCACTCAGTTTGCTATAGTGACTGCTTTTTCCACCACGATAAAGAAAATCAGAGTTTGCACTATGACTTCAGCAACCTCAGCAGCGTGGGCTCATTGATGAATGGACCCAGCTTTACCTCCAAAGGAACCAAATATTTCCACTTCTTCAATATTAGTTTATGTGGGCATGAGGTGAGTTCTGGCTGTCAAAATGAGATAGAGCTGTATTTCAGCTCTGATTGAGTTGATATTTTCTGTGTGGATGCCTCAATAAAATCTCTACAGAAACTAACAACCAAATGTCAGAAACTGAGCTGTGATTGCTTAAATCCTGCGTTGCCTCTTAGCATGTTGGCAGCTTTCTCCAGCAGGGCCAGCCTTGTCTGCCTCTCTGTCCATCAGAGCACTTATTCCCCAGCCCCTGGAACCCCAGAGATAATGATCTTCATTATGAAATGCTGTGCCAGATTTTATGCAAAGAAAATAAAAAGAGATCTGATGACCACAGATGTTTTCAGGCAAAGGGATCTATAAATTTTACATGGTGTGGTGTTTGTCCTGTTCTGATTTCACAGGGAGTGATCTAAAGCACTCAGCCAGTTAGTTACTCAGTTCATTGAATAAATAAATGCATATTAAATATGTGTTTTGCTAAATATTGAGTGAAGCGGTGAATGAGATTCTTTACATTACATATTACATTTCTTTTTGTCCTTATGCCTCTGTTACCACTGTCTTGCCTTCCCTCTATCCCCTCTTCTTTTCTGTCCTCTTTCTCTTCCTTTCTTTTCTATTCTAATTCCTTTCCTTTTGTTGCTGTTTTCCCCTTTCTTTCCTCAATAGTTTCTCTCTGATCTTTTCCATTGTTTTCCTCTTCTCAGTTTCAACAATTTAAGCTTAGTAACAATATATTGTACCTGTATTGTTGTGAGAAGGCTTAGTGGAGGAAGAAACTTTTAAGTTCAGACTGCTAGCTGCATGAAGAAAGATAAGTCGACATTCCTTTCTTTGGGCCCATGTGTGCTCACCCTACAGCTAAGACTAATAAAATCATCTTCCTTTTTCCCTTTATACTGTCCTACATAGAAATTATAAAGCTATAGTTGTTTGTAGTGGGACTATAGTATATTTAAACAGTCTTCCAATTTTTATAGATTACATATTCCAACTGAGTGAATGATTCAAAAAGTAAACTCCTGTATTCCCTTCACCTTCCTCTGTAGTTGAGTAGTTACATGTCATTGAGTGTGAGTAGCTGAATGAAGGCACTTGTAGTGACCAACTATTAAGAATTTAGATGGTGTCCTAAATTTTGCTGCAATAGGACTTTTAGGCTTTCTTCTTCAGACTTCATATTACCTTTTTGCCACAACAGACCAATAAAGGAGAAGGAAGAGCATGTCTTTTTCTTTGACATTAAAACCTTCACCAAGAGTTATCTGGTCTCTTTGAACACATTGTTATCCTTTGAATTGATGGTTTCATGGGTGACTTTTAGTTGCTTAAGTTAGATGGCTTTCATCCAGCACAAATGATGCTTGTAGTTGGAAGAGCAGTGCAGTCTTGAATTTCTATATTCATTGTAATTTAAATGACTCAACCCTGGTTAAACATTGGAATTCCTCAAGAGCTTTAAAAAAAAAAAAATGCCAGTGCCTGGGCCCCATACCATACCAATTAAAGCAGAATGTCTGCAGTGAGGAGAGAGCCACTGCTCTACGAGGGTCATGAGCTCTCTGAGATCTAATGTAAGGACTGACTCTTCCACACACATACACATACACAAAGAGGTTTCTCTTTATGACTTTATTTTCCTAGGGGAAGAAGATGGCTCTCTGTACCAACAATATAACAGACTTCACAGTAAAGGAAATAGTGGCGGGGTCCGATGATTATACGAATTTGGTAGGAGCCTATGTATGCCAGTCAACTATTATTCCTTCTGAAAGTAAGGGTTTCCGAGCAGCCTTATCATCACAGTCCATCATTCTGGCAGATACATTTCTAGGTAAGCTTCATTTGGTTCCTGTATGTATGCATGCAGTTATTCTAAAATTACAGTACTGGTAATTTGTCATTGTGTTGGTATTTGCCATAGATGATGACGGCCTCAGGTAATTCTAAATCATCACTTTGTAACATGGTTGCAAAGCCCCTGAAGTTGAGATCTATTGGTCAATCTAAGTGAGTGCAAGCATCTCCTG
Source organism: Lontra canadensis (assembly GCF_010015895.1). Lineage (NCBI taxonomy): Eukaryota > Metazoa > Chordata > Mammalia > Carnivora > Mustelidae > Lontra > Lontra canadensis. Next base: position 31,241 of record NW_022631317.1, read on the forward strand.
AATTTATGCATAATTTTTTTTGAGAGTCTATGCTTTTCATCAAATTCTCCAGGAGCTTAAGAAGCAGAATAAGATTAGAAACCAAAACTATAAACAAAAGCACAGCAAACAAATATTTTATAAACCTAAATCATAATATCCACCACCAGTTTTCATAAGTAAGTTGGTGACACTTAGTAAAGGTGAATGTGGGGAGCTTTATTCCCCGTCTGTCTTTCCTGTCTTTGTAGACTAGAAGGCATAAGAAAGTTTTAAGAATGACCACTTAGTGATTTTTATGGATCGAGTTCATTAGAACCTCTGGGATGGTGATATAACAGTATAACAATTTAACAAGCTTCTTGTGATTCTAATGTACAGCAGAGTTGAGAACCATTGCTATCAACTCCAGAGGAATTTAGCTTTAATTTTCAGCACCGTGGTCAGTTACCGAGTCAGCTGGAGAGGTTGCTGTTACTGCTTGCATTTTGGCTCTGTGGTCATTTTGTCTCCAAGGGATGGGAGAAGTGCCTGACTTTTAGATTAAACAAAATTTGGAGTTGCTTTCTGGAAGTTATTGGGTACAAAAATTTTTTGTTTTCTCAGGTGTGTCTATACTGAGTGAAAAGCTGTATTAACAAAACAGCCCAGCTCTTACAATACAACTCATTAGAAGCTGAGAATTTTAATAATGTTAGGATGTTGAAGTGTTAGAGCTGGAAGGGGCTTTAGAGATCATCTCAATTATTTCATGCATTTTACAGATTTAGGACATAAGGCCCAGGGATGTGAAGTGACTTGAGCAAAATTACAGAGCTATAGAGTAGATTCTTTTCTTTTTTTTCTTAGAGTTTGGAATGGTACTTTATCTTACTGTGAATGCATAGATTTAATACAATATTTCTGGTCAAATGACAGTATCCAAGTAAAGCTGGTTTCTATTCAGATACACAGAGACTAAATAAATCTCATTCTTCCATATTGCTTAACAGCTTCTTTTTTATTGTCATCTAGGAGTGACCGTTGAAACGACATTGCAAAATATTAATATAAAAGAAGAAATGTTCCCAGTTCCCTCTAGCCAAATACCAGATGTGCATTTCTTTTATAAGTAAGTGAAGATGCTGCTTCCCTTGACTATTTTAATCAAGAGTATCTTGGTACCTAGAATAGTAGCTTATTATACTTAATAGATACTCAATGATTAGTTCTTAAATAGAAGTCTTAGTGTAAAGCAGGAAACATGAACTATTTTGAAAATGTTATATAAGTTCTGATATGTATAATATATATCTTTTTTCTGATTATATTTTTTCTATATTTCTACTTTATATCTATTTCTTGTACATATACTTTATATATAGATATATTTTTTCTTATAAATTGGGCGATAAAGAGACTCTACTTCCTTGTCCAGGCAGTATTTGTAATTCAGACATTTCAATATTAGCCAAAGTAGACACAACCTCTCTTCCCTTTGAAAAATTTTTGTGATTATGACTTTGATTATAATTATGGTGACTTGCCTAAACACCTTGATGATAGCTTATTACTTTACCTGAGGAAATAGTCAATTTTTCCTAGGCAGTGAAAGCAAATGAGCTCAGTTTGTATTAAAATTTTTAATTAGTGAACTTGGACACATTTTTCTTATTCATTGTTGCACAGAGTGTGGGAGCAGTTACACACAGGTTATTTATGTCTTGGTGATCTGTGTTGTGTCTATTCTGTAAAATGCCGTTTGCCCTGCAATAGGTCTTCTACGACTACGACATCTTGTGTCAATGGCCGGTCAACTGCTGTGAAAATGAGGTGCAATCCTACTAAACCAGGAGCAGGAGTGATTTCAGTCCCCAGGTATTCTTACTTCTATGTGGTCAATTTCACATTTGTATTTATTGTGAGGCAGCAAAACTCTCCAGAATCCTACTATTTTAAGACATATCCTCTAGGAATGCAAAGCAGGAAGAATGGAAGAATATGTAGGTTTTTGTTGTGGGGATATGCTGAGCATCTCTTAAGAGGAATAGGTCTTCACCAATTTCAGTACTTCCCCGTCTCCTCAAGGCCGTATTCTCCTCCTGTTTGCCTAAGTGTCTGTTTGTCTTGAAAATTATTTAACTAATTATATAATTATTGTGTTTGTATCCTCGTATTAATTCATAGTGGTTAGTCCTAATTTCCCTAAGAGCTGCTTTATACATAACCTGTCTGATAGTACTTCATCAGTGAACTACCTGGGTGGTCTAGACGGAAGTAATCTACCCTCCCAATCATAGCTTCTTTCTCCGTAAGGGGTGGGGGGCACAGTAGATAATTTGTATGCTCCATTTCCAGCTCCTTCGTTTTCTGATGAATGGCGGCAGAATGACCGAGGTAGAGTCTCATTTGTAGAATACACAATACAATTCATTTAATTTACTGGCACTGAGAGAACAGCTCTCCACAGTCTCAGTCTGACTAATACAGTTTACCTGGATGGGAGCTCTAGAAGAGAACGAGCAATTTCATAGACTCAGAACTCTCAGCTTACCTAACTGTTTTCATGGCATGAGTGCCATTTAGATGGCTGCTGATTTTCATTCTTTGCACTTATTTATTGTTCCGTATATAGATTATTTCTAATCTCTGTGTGGGATTAAGGTACCTTTGGAGCACAGTTTGACTTGCAGGTTTTTCTCCATCAAGCTAGTGAAAATGTATATTTTAAAAAAGAAAATGGTTGACTTAATTTTGTTTTTGATAGTTTCACCATAACCCATGAGAGATTTGAAGCTCTTCTGCTCATGTCACCGCAGTATTGGAAATCAGTGGTCTTAAGTGTTATGGCAAATGCTTGATATCTTAAAAAGATTAGCAGTGCTAACAATATTGTGGGTTTACTTTGGGACATAAAGGTACACTAGTATTCATCTCGCACCAGCTGTGTTTCTCTGTCTGATGGATCTGGAAATTAATTTTTCTTTTCACCTTTTCAAGGTGAGAGAAGTATATGATGAAAGGAGAACACAATGAAAGGTAATAGGTGTCAAGTGAAAGAGACAGGGGGAGTCTGATGTCCAAGAGCCTCACGTGGCAGAGGGTCCTTGAGACAGCATCCAGGCTGGAGTCAGGGCAGCAAACCACACTTTGTTTAGGAGAAGGTGTGGTTAGAGTGGCTTTAATTATTCGGCAATATCCCACCATAGAGCTTTGAGTTCAGACGCTGCTTTTGTTTATGGTAGTACCTCTAAGGTCCTGTTTTTGGACTTAGCAACTAGCCACCCCGAATCTGGCCTCAGGAAGTCTCTCTGATGGCTTCCAAGCAGATAATATGACTGAAGGTCAGGTCTGTCCTTTATTTTTTTTGTTTAAAAATTTATTTGACAGAGAGAGAGAGAGATCATAAGTAGGCAGAGAGGCGGGCAGAGAGAGAGGAGGAAGCAGGCTCCCTGGTGAGCAGAGACCCCAATTCAGGGCTTGATCCCAGGACCCTGAGACGATGACCTGAGTTGAAGGCAGAGGCTTAACCCACTGAGCCACCCAGATGCCCCCAGGTCTGTCCTTTAAGAAAGTATCTCACTCTCCCAACGTGGGTTCTGATGTTTTAAGGTAATAATAATAATAAAAAAAGTCTCATGTTGTTAAATGATACTATTTAGAAACTTGGGGTTTTTTTGCCTTGTGAGAAGAGGAAAAGTTAAGTTTTTCCTTTGACCTCTAGCAGTTTTTTCTCTTCACAGAATTTAGTTGTCTTTGCCAGGGTTTCTCAAGATACTCTGTGGCAGAATACCTTGGGGTGTCTATTTTAAAAATCAATTTCTAGATCTTTCCTGAAACCAAAACAATCTCTTGAGTGTTGAGCATAGGAATATTTTTTAAAATACAAGGCAATTCTTAGGTGCCTGGCTGGTTCAGTTGGTAGAGCATATGACTCCTGATCTCAGGGTTGTGGGTTCAAGCCCCACGTTGGGGGTAGAGATTACTTTAAAATATTATTTAAAAAACAAGGCAATTCTGTGCAGATAAAAATTTTGGAACTACTGATCTTAATCCACATTTTGGTACTTTGGTGATTAGGCTTGCTTTTTTCTGAGATAAATCCTCAAACTTTGCTCTGCGTTTTAGTTTTCTGAAAAGCTCATTTAAAATGTCTTGGTCTATAGGGTAGTCCTTCACCCATATTTGGTAAAACTTTATATGTAATTATGATGCACATTGAGGTTTGAGGACCACTGCTCTAGGGAACAGCCGGAACCCCACAGCCTAATGAGCTAACCTTCTGTTCTTACTTGAATCAGTTCCCTGTGAAGGCACAAGGGGGAGCCCTGGCATCAGCATATGAAAAACAGCGGCTTGTTCTGAAAGAGAGTTTTTTTAGCTTTGGGGCTGAATAAAGATTTCCTACTAACAGTGAGGAAATGTTAACAGAGCCAGGTTTCTCCGGCTACTTTTGAAGAGGATTTACTTTGCAATTTGGGAGAGCTGGGGGTGGGGAGCTTTAAGATCTCCAGAAGAGGGAGGAAGGTGCTAACCGGGCACTTGGCTTGAAAAAAGTCTCACATGCTGTGACCAAAAAGTCTCAGAAGGCAGACTTTGGCAGTTTGGAAGGGATGCCACCCCCGGGAATTCTCCTGTCTTGGCCAACAATCTTGGCAAAGCAGGCAAAGGAGACTGGAGTAGTAGTGATGTTGGTTGGGGCTCTGAAGCTTGTGACCTAAGAAAATGCCATAAGACCCTTAGTCTTGGGAAAATGAGAAGGTCTTAACAGAGCGTGGGCAGGCAGGAGGAAAGGGACAATGTGTGTTCTCTGTATCTCGTAGGAAATTTAGAGGGAATAGCAAATTATCAGGGCCGCCTACTAACCTGCAGTTGGAAAACTGCATCCTGTCTGTGTTTGGTCTGGCAAATGCAGTTGGTTTCTAATTTCACAAAATGTCTGGGGGGGTGTGTGAGACATTTTAGATAAAAACTTAACAGCATGGTATCTGTGGTGGAAGAAATCTGAGAGCCAGAGTGAGTGGACTTTTGGGGATTTCCTGGTGGAGTTTGCATCTTGGCCAGCGAACAAATTTCTAACATATTAGAGTGCTGATAGCCCTAAATAGGTCGCCCTCCAGCCTCTGCCTAAGAAACTTTTCAAACCTCCAGTCATGATCCTAGGTCGTTAGGAAAATCGAAGATTCACCTTTCAATAGGAAAAATTTAGAACTAAATAAACATTGTGTCCTAAGTGTTCTTTCAAATGCATAAGAAATTTCTGTGAATGGAAAGGTTAAAAAAGCATTATTAGAAAGTGGGCAAAAGGAGTCATCTTCACTCTGATGAGAGACCTGCATCAGACGCATTTGCTTGACGCAGTAGGGAACACTGAGGACCCTGGGTATACAGCTGTGGTGGCACAGTCAAGACAGAAGGATGTCCTGGCTGTGTCGATAATTCTTTTCTTCCCGTCATGTGTTCATCTTGCCATTTTGTCCCTCCAGTTTCTCATAGGTAGAGATTTACAAAGAAGCGCACTAAGCCCAGAGGCAAATATCACATTTATCCGGGGATAACTCAATTGGTCTGCAAGTTATTGGTGCTTTGTTTAACATGAGTCATTCTTCCTCCAACGAGGTGGTCTTTAGTAATGATATGATTTAGAGGAAAATCATCATCCTCTCTTTCTCTCTGTCTCGATTTATGTAACTATATTTAACTGCTTGGAGAGTTTATGAATCAGTCTAAAATTGTTTTTGCCAAAACCTCCTTCAGAATCCAAATTCATCTTTATCATAAGGGTAGCCTTGGGCTCAGAGAGTCCAGCTAGTGAGTGGTTCCGGGCCAAATGGAGAGGGGCTACTGATCATTAAAAGGAAAGAAAAAAAAAAAGAGTTTAGCTTCTGAGAATGTTGTATCTCACAAAACGGATGCTTCGGAGGTCTGTCGTGATAGCATTCACAGGCGGAACATGCCAGAGCTTTATTCCACAGGCTCTGATTTAGAATTTGCTCTGTCAAAGTTACCGGACCTGCAGGACACTTGTGTTTTCTTTGGTGTTTGGGAGAGGTCTCTTGCAGCCAAAAGTCTATCCATTTTAAGGGGGTAAGAGGCAAAGGATAATGATTGGTTAAGTGGGTTCTTTGTTTTCTTTTTTCCTCTGAACCACTTATGGACAGATAATAGATATCTAAATTGGTACAAGTTAAGTTTAAAAGGCAGTGGAATTTAAAACATAAAAGCCAAGTATGTTCTTAGAACAAGGAAAAGTGAGGAGGCATATAAAAGCTCTATGAGCATAAGTAAAAACCCATTATGATCAAGAAATGGAAAAATTGAATACAGAATTGTTAAAGTTATACAGTTCAAGCACTAATGAGTAATCATAGGACATGACATAAAAAGATTATAAAACAGTCAAAAAGTTTAAGGATCCATTTTGAAATAAGGATGATAAAACTCTGACAGGTTTTGCAGACCTGTAGATAAGAGGGTCTGGGGAGTGTTAGCTAATGTAGTTTGTATAGGTCTTGATCGGGTTCTGGCTTTTGGTAATTAACCTAGGAGAGAATCTGCAAAAAGGGAGGTTTTTGCAGGACACTGGTAGAATTTTAGATCCCTGGATCAAAGAGGTATGGATCAGAAATCTTATGTTCAAACTCAGTCATAAGTGGTTGATACTCTTCAGCCTCAGGGCAAAACTGTAGCAAGATCCAAAGCCATTTTATGGATCCCACACAGGAAGGCTCTCTGTCCACTGGCATTCTCACCTGAGAAAGGCTGAACTTCTCAGAAGCCAAAGCCAAGGGGTTACCAGCAGCTGGTTAGAGAGGATCACCCATGCCAGAGGATGCCAGTCTCTGAACTCCAAGATTGGGAAACCCCAGGAAACCCAGAAAAGCCTTGCACGAAAGAAGCTGAGTTAACAACCGTGCTCTGACACCAAATGAGAAAGTTTGAGGCACTTGAAACTATGGACTTTCCCCCGAGTCTCTTGAGACCGACTCCAGAAGGGTCAGAACCCTACTGACAATGTACCTTATTTGAATAAGGTTTAGGCAAAAACAAGATTACATTGTTTTATCAACTATCCCAACAATTAACAATTGATTAGGTATAGGGTTGTAGTAGTTCATAAGAAAATAAGATTATTGTCCATGAATTTTTAGTATGAACCAAGGAGATCCTGTCTTAGATAAGATGATTCATATAAAGGAAGACACTAATAACTCGTAGTTCTGTCCGCTTCCCCCCCAGAATATGTATCCCATTTTAGAATCCAAGATAGAACTTACTTAACTTAAAAAGAACTTACTTTAAAAAAGATTGATCGGAATTTGCACGTTACCAGTGCTATCCTGATGGGAAAGGCAAGCCCAGAAACAAAATAAGGAAACTGGAAAGTCTTCCTTATTTAAGAGTAAAACCATATTATGGTGCACCTGGTTTTCCTTGTCGATGGTGGTTTCTGTACCTAGAATTCATGGCCTATGGTGACAGGGGTGTGACCCTACAGGGGTCATCCTGTGGAATTCTAGTCTTCTGTGCTCCAACTGTCAGTGATTCACATACTGCTCTTCAAACACTTACTTGCTGGTTTCTATGGTGATCTTGTAGTAGACCAAAAATTTAAAAAGAGAAGCTCAGTTAGTGACACCTTTGAAAAGCCAGTGTGGGGAGGATGGAGATGATGGTGACCCAGGTCATCAAAGGGAAAGAGTTTCACATATTTGGCGATAAAGCATTTGTCTATCTTACTACACGCTTTTTTATTCTTAGTAGAAGAAAATCTTTTTGTGTTTTTTTTCTCTTGCATTTTTTTTTTTCTATTTTCATTTTCCATGTAAGCACTATTGAAACGAGTACTGCTTCCTACACCCTTGTCACTTCATAGGGAAGGCCTGATTCAAACTGTGAAACTTGGGTTTATAACAAAGAATCAAATTTGGATGTTCCACATTTTAACTGATTCGTTGGGTTGAAAGAATTAAAGAATTGATTCTAAACTAAACTACTTTTAACCTAAGAGCAGATTTTAAGAAGTAAATTCTCCCAGGGAAAGGCAGTGAATCATTGTAGTATTTTGACACTTACTGGCAGCTCTGTAAGTTACATCAATGTCTTGATATTTTCCCCCTGGTTTCTGTAGTTCTACCAGTTATTGAGAAAGTGATGTGCATTGTTAATAGTCTTTTATATTTTGCAGTACTTGAAACTTTCCCAAATTGTTCTCTTATTTTGTCCTTTATAACCACCCTATGAAGGCAGTGAAACAGACATTTCGCTTCCGCTAAATTATAAATATGAAACAGTGCGGGGGGAGGGACTAAGTCACTGGTGGAAAAAAACACAAATCACTTGCAAGTCCAGCCAGAATTGTAACCTGAGTTTTCTCGCCAGAGGTTTTTGCAACTTTAATTAATTTTCCCCCTTTTCTTTATTTATTGAGGTTGTTTTTTTTTTTTTTCCTCAAACTTTACTGGACTTACTCTTTTATTTTCCCAAGATAAACAGCCCTCACTGCCCTTGAAAATGTGCCTGTGTTGGAAAGATAAAATAATTTGGGAAGGAGAGACTTCAGCAGGAAATTATATTGGGTAATTTATGCTAAATGATCAAAAAGTTAATTACCTTTAAAATTTCAATTCATTGTTGTACAAATAATTGTGTTCTTGAAGAACTTTTCTTTCTTTCTTTTTTTAAAGATTTTATTTATTTATTTGACAGAGATCACTAGTAGGCAGAATGGCAGGCAGAGATGGGTGGGGGCAAGCAGGCTCCCCACTGAGCAGAGAGCCCAGAACCCTGGGATCATGACCTGAGCCGAACGCAGAGGCTTTAAACCACTGAGCCACCCAGGTGCCCCTTGAAGAACTTTTCTAATTGGTTGCCCGATTTTTTTTTTCAAAAATGCAGTTTTGAGTTGGTTTTCCTGATGTGGAAGGTGGGAAATAGTGATAATTTTTTTAAGTGGCATGATTTTCATCTATTGTACTTACCTTTTAAAAAAAAGACCTTTTTGTTTCTTGGTCTGAAAATACTTTACTGGCTTTTACAAACAGAAATCAAGGGAGGTAACAGTTAAGCTACTTTTCCTAAGAGCTCCCATTCATCGCTGTTCTCAGCTTGAAAGTACTGGACCTCTGTTTCTAAGTACATTACACAGAGCTGTGCTTTTCTTTACATCCCACGCATGATTACTTCGTTTATAGCATACTACAGGCATTTCGACATTTAGAAGGATAATCCTATAAAAATGTAGACAATTTTTAGGCAGGCAGATTTTTCTTTCAGTGTTCATATTGTAGGATGACCTTAGAATATATACTAAGCGTATGAAATTTTACTTTGTTGCTAGACCAAAAATTACAGTTTTAGACTGCATATCATCACAAAGTCATCTGAAGTTAAAAGTTAAGAAGGGGTGTGTTGGGGTTCTCCCTTTTATTGTGTGTCTGTCTTTTTGCCCCACATGTGTTAGGACACCTGTACGTGGCAGCAGCCCAGGTGTGAAGGTTTCCAGGGCAGTGCTGTGTATGTACACAGCTTAAGGGAAGTCTACTACACATATGAACGGAACACGATTCCCCTAGCTTTAACGAAGTCATGAACAAAACAGCCATTCCCTCCAGAACCTTTCCACATAACTTCTTGCTTCAATGAATAAGGATCCTGTACACAGTAATAGCAGTTTAATTTTTGAGCCATGCTGTGTTTATCTGTCCCTAAAATGAAAGAAGCAAGTTGACATAATAGACCCACGTACCACAGAGCAGTTTCAAAAGGTCTCTATTCAGGCCCCACCTGGTGCTTGGTTCTCTGCCATCTTGCACCTGTGTGTAAGCCCCATCTGTGGTCACTGAGTGGTGATGGTCATTACCTCTTGAAAGACGTCTTCGTCAGACTGAAGAAACCCAGGTTTGCACAGTCATTTGCACCACTGAGATTTGTGTGGACCTGATAGTTGTTTTGTTTGCTTTTATACTTTAGGCAATTTTGTTTTCAACAATCACCCCCACCCCCCTGCTGCCCTCACCCTCTAGACCACGATCCTGTTCATTATTCTGTTCTTGGAGCCCGTTGCCTAAGTACGTCACCTTTTTTTTTTTTTTTAAGATTTTGTTTATTTATTTGACAGACAGAGATCACAAGTAGACAGATAGGCAGGCAGAGAGAGAGAGGGAAGCAGGCTCCTCGCTGAGCAGAGAGCCCGATGCAATGCGGGGCTCAATCCCAGGACCCTGAGATCATGACCTGAGCTGAAGGCGGAGGCTTTAACCCATTGAGCCACCAGGCACCCCCTAAGTACGTCACCTTAAAAAGAAATGACACCTCCCTTCTCCCACCTGGTTCCTGCCTGTATGCCTAGCGCCCACTCACTGCCCTGCTCCTGAAGCTGTTATGGTAATGACCAGCTTGTACTTCCCTTACAATTCATCTACCACTTCATCCCTCAGCAGGCATCCCCTTGCTTTCTTCTTTTCTCTTCTGGCTAAATCTTACTGAATATTCGATATTTGTTCTAGGCACCCCTTCCATCAAGAGGTCTTCCCAGAGCTCTTTTTATTTTGTTGTCATTATCTCTATCTGTCCTCTACATCTTTAAAAAATAACTTTATAGGGATACGATTCTCATGCTATACACTTGGCTCACTTAAAACAGATAAGCCACTGGTTATTAGCATATTCATAGATAGGTACAACCATCAGCACAGTCATTTTTGAGAGCTCTTCTTCACCTTAAAAAGAAACCTTATACACTTTAGCTATCACCTTAGCTCTCTTTCAAGCCCCAAGCAACCACTAACCTACTGTTTTTATAGATTATCTTATTCTGAAGTTTCATAAAAATAACATCATTTATTTTTTTTAAAGATGTTATTTATTTGACAGAGAAAAAGAGAGCACAAGTAGGGGGAATTGCAAGCAGAGGGAGAGGGAGACGCAGGTTCCCAGCTCAGTAGGGAGTTCGATCCCAGGACCCTGAGATCATGACCTGAGCTGAAGGAACACACTTGAATGACTGAGACACCAGGTAGCCCAATAACATCATTTAATATATAGAGTCTATATTCTATATATTAGAAGAAGAATCTATATATTAGTAGAAGATTTATGTTTTATGTATTAGTAGAAGATTGGCTTCTTCTACTTAGTGTATTTTCAAGGTTCATCCAATTTGGGGCATGGATCAGTTCTGCGTTCCTTTTTATGACCTAGTAATACTCCACCGAATGTTATAGCACATAGTGTTTGTCTGTTCATCTGCTCGTGGACCTTGGAGTTGTCTCTACCTTTTGGCTCTCATGAGTAATGCTCATATGGACATTCATGTACAAGTTTGTGTGTGGACATATGTTTTTCTTTCTCTTGGATTTTTATCTAGAAATGGAATTACTGGATCACGTGGCAACTCATTTTGATGATCTGAGGAACTACCAGCTTGTTGCAAAACAGCTACACCTTTTCCATTCCCATTAGCAATGTTTGAAGTTTCTAATTTCTTGACATGTTTGCAACTCTTGTGATCATCTGTCTTTTTGTTCTAGCCATCCTAGTAGGTATGAAGTTGTGGCTTCATTTCCTTTTAGTTTCTTGTTTGTGGATTTTCTCAGCACCCATACATTGCTTTCCAGTATGCAGTGAGCACTTAAATGTTTCTTGGACTTGATTGAATGTGTAAGAACTGTCACTTCATTTTTTTATTTCAGCAAGTGCCCAGCAGGCACCTGTGATGGATGCTCATTCTATTTTCTGTGGGAGAGTGCTGAAGCTTGCCCTCTGTGCACAGAGCATGACTTCCATGAGATTGAGGGAGCCTGTAAGAGAGGAGTTCAGGTAAGGGACAAATCCATCTAAGCAGAGCTGTGTGATTGAAGAGAAATTGATGAGTTTGGTGTCACTTAAATCACAGAAACTCAGGTTCAAAACTGTGGCTAAAGCTTATAGTTAAATTAATGTCTCATTGGTATGCATTTAAAATCAAGTTTTGTTACCACCAATAAGGTTACCACCATCAGTGTGTTACACTGCATGTATTTCTCTTGTCATTAATTTTTTTCAAAACCATGATTTTTAGTTACTGACAGATACTCTATTATATATATTTTGGGATTTAATAAATCCCCTGTTGGACATTTGAGAGAAAATTTGAGAAGTCTTTTTGTAAACAACTGTAATGAACATCTCTGTTGGGAATGTGATGATTTCCTTAGATTTTATTATGAGAAAAAGATTAATTGGATCTAAGGAGATGGACATTTTTAAGGTTCTTGATACATATTACTAACATGCTTTGGTGGTATCCTTTTGCACTTCTGGGAGTAGTGTCTGAGAGTGCTTAGGTCACTGTACAAGCTTTGAGGAGTGCTGTGTGAAAAAACACAAACTTTTCTTCCTTCAAGATGTCTTCCTATTTGAACCTCTCTGAATTCTATTGAAACGACAAGAAAAAAAACACAAATGATAATAAATCATTGCTAGTGGTGGTAACCATAGTGGGGAATTGGCATCAGAGAATCAGATTCTGATGGGATTTTGGAAAACTGGGATAAAGTTGGAGTAGGCCTGACGTTCAGGTCTCCTGGAGTGGGAAGCGTGCTGGAAGGCTGGTGGCAAGAAGGGATCAGAGAGGGACTGCTGTTCTTTCCAGGAAAGTCTGGAGGAGCATATTATTGGCAGGTCAGAGGGCAGGAGTACAAGAAGAAGTCAGAATGCCCTACCTCATCTCCTGCATTCAGAGTATTAGCAGTAGCCTTTACGTCTGGGGGAAAAACACAGAGAGCCGTTCTCTACATAGGGATTTTTCAAGCTTTACATAGGGATTTTTCAAACTTTAATGACATTGAACCCATAGTAAGAAATACATTGCACAGAAAAGCTAATACACAGACTCCAACTCAGACACATAGCAATATGCCTAAAAATGAAGTGAAATTTCCTGGAACAATACTTATTTTTGTATTTGATAATAAAGTCTAAGCATAAATGTAATATAAAATGTGTTGTCATGAAATAATTGAATATAAAACAGGAAAGGTTCCCAATCTACAACAAGTAAAGAAAAATTAGGAATGTTTTATTTCATTCATCAAGTGTGCATCTTGTGCACAGATGAGCCAGTTTCTTGTTAACATTCTTAGTGGATCAAGGATGAAAAATCTTGGCTTACCAAAAAATGGTTTCTTTTTAGTCCTCATAATACTAATGATACACATTTTATGTCTCACAGTGGAAAGTCTTCTTGATCGTTTCTCTAAAATGATGATACCCTTATCATTTTTTAAGGAATAAATGAGAAACGGATGCATTCCCTTCTTTGACCATCATTTTAACTCAAGGGCTTTGAAAAGTCAGGTGATCTTTTATGTAAACATTCTCTAATATTCACCATTTCTCTTCTGGAAAGCAATGATAAGAACATTAAGACCACGGGGTTGCAATAATCTCTTTAATTTAACTCTCTTTATTGCCAAAATTCTGTTCAGCATGTTTTAAGAATGTTTGGAACAGATAGTTAGAAGGTGATTCTTTTTAAATATTTGCTTTTGCCTTCAAGATATCTTTAGGAACACTTTGCTGTGTTTGTCATATTGAAATACATAATTTCCCTCCTATAGTTCTAAATTTATCTTGAGAAATAAGTAAGTCAACATTTCTGTTATACTTAGATATGGATTTTGAAAATATTTGCCAAATGAGATCAGGCTTCAGTTAGAAAAATAGAAATGTTATTCCGAAGCTCATGTACCTTGCTTAGTGTGCTCAGTCGCAACAGCAAAACAAATGGGTACGACCCGGTAAGTGAGTGTTTATGTCCAGCCTCTGAATAAAAGATTTCAAAAAGTCTGCTCTTTTTAAATTTTTTTTATTTTTTTATTTTTTTTAAAGATTTTTATTTAATTATTTGACAGACAAAGATCACAAGTAGGCAGAGAGGCAGGCAGGGGGTGGGGGCGAAGCAGGATCCCTGCCCAGCAGGGAGCCCGATGTGAGGCTCGATCCCAGGACCCTGAGATCATGACTTGAGCTGAAGGCAGAGGCTTTAACCCACTGAGCTACCCAGGTGCCCCCAAAAGTCTGCTGTTTAGTGAGTTTTATGTTGCACAAATGACAGCTTTCACTGTTTTCCATCACAGTAGACCCTCCCCCCTTTTCCCCTGGGGGATATGTGCCAAGACGCCCAGTGAATGAATGCCTGAAACCACAGATAGTCCCGAGGACTACGTATACTTTGTTTTTCCTTTTACGTACGTATACACGTACCTAGGATGAAGTTTAATGTCTAAATCAGGCACAGTAAGAGATAAACAACTGATAATAAAAGAGAACAATTATAACAATATACAGTAATAAAAGTTATGTGAATGTGCTCTTTCTCTCAAAATATCTTCTTGTCCTGCGCTCACCCTCATGATGACGTGAGATGGTGAAATGCTGTGCGATGAGATCCAGTGAGGGCAGTGATGTAGGCACGTGACAGAGCATGAGGCTGCTGTGGACTTTCTGATGATAAATCAGAAAGATCATGTGCTTCCTACCTGAACCCACAGAAAGTCAAACTGCAGATAAGGGGGGGACTGCAGTAGGTTCAGGAACAAGGGTAGATTTTTTTTGGATGCCCGAAGCCTCATGGGAGAGAAAAATACAGTGATTGCAAAATATCGCTAATGTGTATTATTTAATTTTTTAACAATTTCCCTGTGTTTCCTGCTCTATACTCTATACAGGTTTTCTCTCTGTCTTGACTAAGAGTATATTTTCCCAATTCTGTAAATGTATCTAATCCAGGTGTGTATGAAGTTAAGTTTACACATTACAACAAGTCCTCCACAGAGAGGTTTGTAAACTAAGAGAGTGGCACAACTTGTGGGGAAAGTGTTCTTATCAACTTGGAACTTAGAAATCTATACCAGGTTCTCAGTGTGTGTAGTAAGCATTACTTCTAAATGTCACCCAGTCATGCAGATTTGAAGAGATACTGTGTTATCACTGAGAGGGATATTTTTAAGTTTATCATCAAGTTTATCTCACCCTGTTTGCAAAATATCCCAGCATGCTGGAAGAAGACAATTTTCAGCTGCAGAGTCAGCCATTTTCTCCTTTGCTAATGACGTGCGACTGGATGAAGCAATAAGGCATTCTAATTAATAATTAGGGAATGACTGAGAAATTTGGTCAATAGCTTGCTCTTTTTTTTTTCCCTGAACAATTTGGGAGCTTATGGAAAAGTTAAGTACTCTGAGTTTACAAGTACCTTTTTAATCCAAAGTTTTAACATTTTGTTTATGACTGCCATTAGACATTAGAGCTTTGCCAATTTTACCGCTATTGCACACTTGATAAAACTATGTAATGTATTGCACAGTCTTTTTTTTTTTTTTAAGATTTTATTTATTTACTTGACAGAGGGAGAAACAGCAAGAGAGGGAATACAGGCAGGGGAACTGGGAGAAGGAGAAGCAGGCTTCCTGCTGAGCAGGGTGCTGGGCTCGATCCCAGGAATCTGGGATCAGGACTTGAGCCGAAGACAGACAGACGCTTAACAGACTGAGCCACCCAGGTGCCCCTGCAGGGTCTTTTTTTTTGTTAGAATGCGCTTCACATGAAGCCAACATGTGCTGACTAGAGTTAACGTTTTTCTCTCTGTTGTCCTTGTTTACACTTAGAGATGTAGCATTTGTATTTGAACATGCCCCTCAATTCTCATCTCATTCTTATAAAAATAATGTGACCCATTTTAAAAGTGTTTTTTACATTAAATTTAATGAAAATGTTAGAGTTGTCATGCAGTAAAAAAATTTTAATTACTAATGACTTTTCTAAAAAACCTGAGAATTCTTATCCAAAACTTGGTTGAAACTTTTCCTTAAAGTAAATACTATTCTCCTGTACTTCATGTTTAATTATAGAAATATGTGTGCTTGTACAGGAAAATTACACATTAGGGTGTTATTCTTTTGTTAGGATATCATTATTATTATTATTTTAAACATTTTATTTATTTATTTGACAGAAAGAGAGCAAGCACAAGCAGGGGGAGAGGCAGGCAGAGGGAGAGGGAGAAGCAGTCTCCCAGCTGATCAAGTAGCCCAACGCAGGACTCAATCCCAGGACCCCAGGATCATAACGGAGCCAAAGCAGATGCTTAACTGACTTGAGCCACACAGGCAACCCCTGTTAGGATATTATTAAAGTGACCATCAGACACTAGAAAATTTAATTAGATACAATGATCAAAAAATTGAGTCTTCCATGTCCTTTAATGTCCCTGGATATAATCATCACAAAAATTACTACTGGTCATTATATTTGTTGAACTATAAAAGCATGCACCGTCCTTTAATTTTTTTTTTAATTTTTAAAGATTTTATTTATTTATTTGACAGACAGAGATCACAAGTAGTCAGAGAGGCAGGCAGAGAGAGAGGAGGAAGCAGGCTCCCCGTCGAGCAGAGAGACCAACACGGGGCTCGATCCCAGGACTCCGGGACCACGACCCGTGCCAAAGGCAGAGGCCCCAACCCACTGAGCCACCCAGCCACCACCAGTCCTTTAATTTTTGTTTCTGGTTAGTGTTATTTGATTTATTTATCTGAAAAAAAAATCATTAAAATTGGGGCACCTGGATGGCTCAGTGGGTTAAGCCTCTGCCTTCGGCTCAGGTCATGATCTCAGGGTCCTGGGCTCTCTGCTCAGCGGGGAGCTGGCTTCCCTACCCCCCTCTCTCTGCCTGCCTTTCTGCCTACTTGTGAGCTCTCTCTTTCCATCGAATAAATAAATTCTTTAAAAAATCATTAATATTCAGTATATTGATTTTATTATTCCCTATTTAGTTGCAACTTGCAGTTCGGAAAAACATTGTTCTAACAACACTGAATCATCTGGTTTGGGAGGATAAAAATAAGGACCTACTGTGGGCAGTAATGACCCAGAATAATGTGGGGAAAATAAGGGTGCAGTCTATGTGCCTGCCCCCCTGCCTCTTACCCAAGCCTGCTCATCATGGTGTGCCTGTGTGTCCTGGGTCCAGAGTTTGCTCTTCTTCTCAGGGGAGATGCTTGGTGGGGGAAATGGACCTACAGCATGGGTGGGTGATACCTATTCCCCTTAACTATATTAAACAACCTAAGCTTTCAATTAAAAACATGACTAAGAAGTCAGGAATCGGGCACCTGAGTGGCTCAGATGGTTGGGCGTCTGCCTTTGGCTTTGGTCATGATCCTAAAGGTCCTGGGATTGAGCCCCACATCAGGCTCCCTGCTTGGCAAAGAGTCTGCTTCTACCTCTTTTTCTCCCCACTGCTCGCCCTGCTTGTGCTCTCTTACTCTCTCTGTCAAATAAATAAATAAAATCTTAAAAAAAAAAAAAAGTCAGGGATCATAAGAAATTTGAGCAAACAAGCTCAAATGGTACGTCCAGACATACCTTTTTATTCAACCTCCTCAGATGGACCAAGCCTCGTGATCTAGCAATTCATGTTTTTTATTTGGTTTTGTTGTGTTTTTGTTTGTTATTCCCTTTTTCATTCTCTTCTCTATCTCTTTCTTCTCTTTCTGGAGCTTCTTCTGTTAGATGCATGCCAAGAAATCCTCTATGTGTACTATGAATAAGGGGCAGAACCCTTCTCCTTCTGAATCTCATTTCACATGTCATCTATGTGTGTGTGTGTTTTTAAAGGAAACCTTGTATGTATGGAATGAACCTAAATGGTGCATTAAAGGAGTTTCTTTGCCTGAGAAAAAGTTGTCAACCTGCGAAACAGTTGACTTCTGGCTGAAAGTGGGAGCAGGTGTGGGAGCATTCACCGCGGTTTTGCTGGTGGCTCTAACTTGCTACTTCTGGAAAAAGAATCAGAAGTAAGTAACTTCATTGGAGTGACCATGTAAGAACTGAAGGATCTCTTTTGTTGTGAAAATGTTAGACCTAATTGTTGTTACATCCAATAGTTTTTCTCAGAAAGATAAGAAACTGCTCCTATGAAGGAGTTACAGGAAAGACCTTTAAGAAAGGGAACAGGAATGATCATTATTCTGCTAATAGATGATAGAACATTAGAGGTGATTGGATTAGACCTATTTGTTACAAAATAGAGAAAAATGGAGGCTCTGGGTTATTCAAGTAAATGGGAGCAGAGCTGAGATGAGAGGTCAGGTTTTCTCTCTGCCTGTATTTTTCTTTTCATGACAATGTTGTGTCTTCTTGCCCTGATGTTTCTTTTTCAGTTTCTTGTGAGACAACTAAGTATGTAGGCAAATGCAATCTGTATTTACTCCAGAACTTCAGGAATCTAGGGTTGAATATTGAGCCTATTTCCTGAATATATATTGATCTGTTATGAGATTTGACTCTTCTAAAATGATTATATATCAGCGGGGCTCTGAAAGTTCTGTATTGTCGTATCACAAGGCCATTATAATATCCAAGGTGGTGAATTGAAAGGAATGAGGTATGTACAGAAACAAGAAAGACCAGATCACTGACCTCAGTGGTATTCTTATTCTTATGAACTAAACTTTGAAAAATCATATAGTGCCCAAGCTTCCAAATATTGATATATTAAGAAAACGCATTCAGACTTCACGGTTTCTCTTCGTTTTTAAAAAGTTCTTCATAATTGAAGAATTTAATCAATGTACAATAATTGATAGAGCTAACTATACTGCCATGATTCTCTGAAATCCTGGAAGAGATTTGTGTGTCGATGGTAGATAAATGGGAGCTCATAGTGCTTTGGCTATAAGTAGAGACATTGCTTAGTAGAGTAACTTTACCACAAGAGCATTTAACAAGGTGGTGTATGACCACCTAAATTGGTATTAATTTATATTAAACAGCCACTTTATTTGTTTACTATCACTTAGACTGGAGTACAAATATTCCAAATTGGTGATGACAACTAACTCAAAAGAATGTGAACTCCCAGCGGCAGACAGTTGTGCTATCATGGAAGGAGAAGACAATGAGGAAGAAGTTGTCTATTCCAATAAACAGTCACTACTGGGAAAACTTAAATCCTTGGCAACAAAGGTGAGAGCAAAATTTTAACCTGTATTACTGTTCATTTACTAACAAAGGGCCATCGTAACCTAAGAGTAACTTTCATACAACCCTGTCATTAAGTCTTTCTCTCCATGGATACGTATCCAACAGAAATATTCTTAGAAGTACACAAGGATATTGGGGAGTGAGCACTGTGTATTGTGTAATACTGATGAATCACAGACCTGTACCCCTGAAACAAATAATACATTATATGTTAATAATAAAAAAAAGAAATTACACAAGGATATACATTTAAGATTATTCACTGCAGCATTGTTCCCCCTCCCTGTTAACAGAGTCAAAACAACCTTATACACCATGAAAAAGGAGTTGATAAGAAATTTCCACGTAGCAAAATGATGGAGTCCTGTGTGACTAGGCAACTAGTAGAAATGGACATATGTATGTCCATAGGTCCAAAAGAAATAAAAACAACACAAAGACTATTAATATCTATTAAAGATCAATTTATGTTAGTCTTTGCAAAGCAGACTATAAACAATGGCTGCTTTGGGGGAGGCTTGAACCAATGGGAGTCTTTAGTTTTTGAAGTGGTACATTTTTATGATATTTGAATTTTCACAAAGATAATGTGTTGTTTTCTAATATTAAAAATTTTAGGTTAAAAAAGATCTTATCCACTCATTCTTTTTGTTTGTTTGTTTTATTTTGTATTTTATTTTGTAACATGTTTTTTTCACATAGAAAAAGTAAAATTATATAAACTGTTGAGGTATTAAAGGTACCTTATCAGATGCCATCATGTTTGTCAGCTTTGAAATGATTACAGTATCCAAACAGATTAACACTAAGCCTAAAATATTATTTGTAAACATATTTTGTTGACATTCTTTACCATTGACTTAAAAGATGAGAAATTACCAGTGTACCTACACGTAGCTTTAAAAATAGAATGAAACAGAAGAAAAGATGTGTTTCAAATGATTTTCAGCAGGCAGGACAGGTAACAAAAGATTACATTTATTGAGAATGTTTCAGTCACTATTTCCTTTTACTCTCCTAATTTAAGCACATAAATATATTATAAAGGATGATTTAAAACAAAATGAATAAGCCATATTCCCCTTCTAATGGTGATTTAACTTTGTTAGTTTTCACTGTCGTACTTTAGGAAGGAGGTTTTTGCTACGGAATAACAAATGTATAGCTAGTGTTAAGAACTGAAGATTTCACCCAACTTGCAAGGTAACAAATGAGCCTGCCACTCTTTCATGGACAATTTAGGAGGCACAAGACTCCTGGTCAGAGAAAAAGCACTCAATGCTCCCAGTGGACACACTAGCCAGGGTATTAGCATTCGTACCAGTTCCCCAAACCCCACTTTGCTCGGGGCTCTGTGAACAGGAACAGATGACACACACACACAGTGGCTTGCATTACAGGAAAGGAACTCTAGGCTTTGGGAACCCGACTTTTTTTGAACAGGCAGTAATCATGCCAGTCCTTTTCTGCAAAGAGAGATATTACTGTTACTATACTAGACAGTGTGTGTGTTCATTGCTTCAGAGGGAGACTCCATTTCCTGCCAGATGCTCTGGAAAAATATAATTCCTTGAGCTTCTAAGGCTGCTTTTTATACAAAGATCCTTAAAAAGATGGTCTTAAACAGAGGGAAATCACTGTCCTGCTCATAAGATCTACAGAAATGCGAAGAACCATGGAGAATTATCTCCCCAACATATCCAAACCTTATTTCTACACCATCTTGGCTCCTGGTAAATTTTCCCGTCAGTACAGCATGCTATCCACCATTCTGTTTAATCTGTTTGACTGAGGCTGGGCTCAAATCTGGCCAATTTACTGCATACATCATTTAAATAAAGCTACTACCATTAGGACACCAAACAGCAAGATGAGATGAACCTGAATTATTGACTTCAAATATAGCCCCAGGCTCCCAGATCCAACTAGCTGAATAAATCCCATAAACCATGAGGGTCCACCTTAGAAAGCTAGGCAGCTTTAAGTCCCAGTATTGACCTTTCTACTCAGCCTGAGACCTTTGCATTGGCACTGAGATCTTTCCTCTGTAAGATTCATGTGGAAGAGGGTCAAAGGTATTTTCAAAAATTTGCAGAACCCAACATATCTCCCACTTTTGTATACATGGCCATGGTACGGGAACTTAGTGAACAGGATGATGGCATTCCAGATACCCAAAAGAGATGAGTGACTGCACAGACTTCCTCTTGACCCTTAAGGGTAAAGTTGAGGGCAATTACATCGTCCATAATAATGTTTGAACCATGAGTTGATGTTGACCTAAATGTCATCAGAGGCTGAGGTGGTGGCATGTCATATTCTAGCTAACTCAGAGACAATTTTTTTACCATCTTTTCTGATTAAATAACTGCCTATAGGATGAATAGGAATAACACCAGTTACCCCTTCAGAGATCTCTGAATAACCAACAGTAGTCTCATTTTGAAAATCCTTGCAGTTGTCTAAATGTTGATGATATGTTGGGGCTATTTTCATGAATAGTTGAATTATGACCACTTATGACCCCTCGTAGGGTACAAGTTAATGACTGGCTTCTACATAAGAAGTACAGTCCTGAAGGTGCACAGGGTGCCTTTGGAAAGAAAGTCTTACGGTTGTTGGAAACACCAAGTGGGACCTGCATTAGTTAGGCAATACAGTCTGATGGTGCCTGCAGCCCCCTTGCTGACTCATAAACCTTAGGGTTCCCAATTCACTTCACATACTTGTGTCTCTTCTTTGTTTTTGAGAGGCTGCTTAAGGACTGTCAGTCCAACTTCTCTTGTTGGTCTATGCTGGAAACTGGGTGGTGCTTGTTCACTCCATGGAAGGACTGAGCAGAGGCAATGGGAATGTTGGTGTTGATGTTGTTATTCGGGGCAGAAGGTGGGGTCATTTCCTGCTGTTTCTTATAGATTTCTCAGTAAGTTTAAAGGGACTTCTATCTGATGGGTATGGTGGACCTAGTCTTTGACTAAGTTTAAAGTACTTGCAGCAGTTTGAGAAAGGAACACTAATGCACTATCCTTCATAGAAGGTGACAGGGAGACTCTGAAAAACAAATTATCATTAATATCCCTCCATCCTTCATACCTCTCAGGGTCTAAGGTATCTGCCCTCTAGGAACCTCATTATCAGACTGCATTGTTGATCTTCTTCCACTGCCAAAAATAAGTTTTCCCCATTTTAGCTAAAACTTCATCTTATTTCTCCTTATCCCTTATTGGAACCTAGACCTCTGCTCCAGAACATTCAAGTGCAAGAGGGACAAAGGCATTTAAAAAAACTTATGATGGAGACAAAATAGGTCTTCTACCTTTGTATGGGCTATGGTAGGAGGTCTTGATGAGCTGTATAGTCAACCAAGTGGTTGTTATCCTTTTGATCTAGAATCATGACATTTCAATAAAACAATATAGGTGGCTACATTAGGATTGTATTTGAATCTCCTAGACTACCTTCTGGCAGAGCTACCACCTGACATTCTAGGGGTTGCTTAAGTAAAAAGGACACCTCATGTCCATGAGTGGACAGGGTAGAATCCTGGGTTTTAAATAAATGTATATAACCTTATATAGGTGCATATAACCTTAACCATTTTACCGATAATTATACATGACACAGCCAAGAGGAGATGATCCCTTTCTGGGGACAAGCATGTTTAGTAACTGAACGACCTTATTAACTATGTGGACCAGGAGGAAGTAGCGGGGAGATAGAGTCAGAAATGTTTTTGATTCAATTTTGAAAAGGCCCTGGTTGTGCTCAATGATACCTTTCAACAGTATGAGGTGTGAAGATCCATTGAACACCTCTATGGTCAGCCCATTTTCAGGTAACTTTTGTGATATAAAGGGCACCATTGTTAGACTGAAAACAATCCTTAAAGTCACAAACACTAAAAAGGTTTTTTTCAAGGGCCATAATGGTGTGGCTCGAGTTAGCAGATCTGACTGGAACAGCAACCCCATAATGTGAACAGGTGTCAAAAGAGGTAAGGCGCAACTGATACCCCAAAGAAGTGATCAGAGGTGTGACCATCACTTTGCTATGGAAAAACTTGTCAGTTCTGGGCCTGAATGCTGAGTCTTGCATGCTTGGTAAACTCTGCATCTGCAAAAGAGTCCTTTACTTTATGCCCAGTGTGGGATGGCAGATTCATTGCTATGGCAGGCAGAATGATGGGTCCATGCAGCATTGTGGCAGTCTGTCCTATGCAATCTCTATTGTGTGCTTAATTCTCTTTGATCTTTTCAGATCACGAGTCCTTAATGCAAGTATCTACATGAGTGACCCAGATGATTTGATCAGCTGAGATTTGTTTCTGGAATTTGTTTGCACAGAGAGGAGTAAATTTGATGTGTTAAGTCTATAGTTTTCCAAGTGGCAGACCAAATAGTGTATTGACGCTTGGTGATAGCTCAAGAGTTAGTGGTGATCTAATAAGATTTATCAAGATAAGTACTGGCCACAGCTATGAGAATGGCTGTGGGTTCAGCCCACTAGACCAAACAATTTTGTAGGTTTTCAGTTATGTATACTTGGTGCTGAGATAGGACAGCTATAGCTGCTGGTGGACACCCACTGGGTTTCCACTTTTGCAAACCATCAGTGAATCAGGCCCAGACATAAGGTAGAACGTAGATAAACCAAGGACTAGAGCCAGTGGGTTCATTTTTGGAGGTAGAGTAAGAGACAGAGTTGCCCCAAAGGGGTATGCTGCCAGTTTTTCATGTGAGATTGAGATGCTGCTGGGCAGGACCAGCCATATTCTTGAATATACCACTTATATTTGATAAGTGAGACTTATTAGGTCTTTGCCACCTTGCTGACCCACCGTCAGTGTGACCATCGGGCTATAGACTCACAAGATGTGCACAGGAATGGCTTTCAGTTTTGACAAAAACTCAGTTATAAGCTCATAGCTGCTTTTCAGAAGGGCTATACCTGGTAGCCATATCAAGGTAATGAATCTAAAATCCCCAAAGATGCCTCTGGGGCAGGCTCCTTTCCATTGCTGAAGTCTTTGTCAGAATCAGCAATCACTGAGAATTCTGTCCCAAATTGGTCGTTAGGGCTGTGAGGCCACAAAGGTGGAGAGCATGATTCAGCTTGCTGAAGACCAGGTAGCCTGTTCAAGTGAGTCCATGCTGTCTCCAGTAGCAGAGCGTCTAAATAAGTGCTGGACTGTTCCTGCATGACTAGCCAATAGAGTTAGCATTGCAAATCTGGTCACATCGTCTCAAGAAACTTTACTTACATAGCAGTTTCCTGATTTTTGGTGGTGGTGGTGGGGGGTGTTATCAGCCACCTTTGTTGGCAGAAGTCTGACAAAAAGAGGCAATGCTGTTGAGACTGAGACTTTTGACTTGATACTGACATTGTATCATTTATGTCATGACATATTTCGGCACTGGCAAGTAGAGACACTTGTGTGTAATCCTGACACAGACATTTGTTGCAAATGGCGGAGGAATTAGGAGCCCTTGCAATGCCCTGCTATCTCTCCTTTCCATGGGACTGCTCTTGACCAGGGGAATCACTGCTGGTACTTAGGAGAGGAGGATGTGTATGCATGTACCATCAATTCCTTCTAGATTTCTGGATGTAGAAGCAACAACAGTAGCTTCTTGGATAGTCCTGCAGAACTCATCACACAAGGTCCCATTATCTTAGCTCCCCCGATGAGAACCTTCTTAACCCCCATTAATGGAATTCACATGTTCCTCTCCTGTCACAGGTTCTGGTAGGATGGTCGTAAATGTTTGAATCCTTCCCCTCCTCAAGGCTCCCTAACTGATGTAGATGGTTGTGCCTGGCCTTCAGTCCCTCTTGGTGTCAGAAAAACTAATCATCTTTCTCCATAAAGCAGCCAAGGTCAAGAGAGACGAGGAGGAAGAGGTTAAGGGTGCAGAGAGAAAGACAGTTTCTGTGACAATAGCAAGCAAAAGCATTTTCTTTTGTTTTTCAGCAACGCTGCTCAAGCAAACTTCCAGTGTTTTGGTCCACCTAAAATCCTATGTTGCGTGGCAAGGTTATCATTCCTGACATCATCTATTTCAGTGTTAGGACTTCTTCTTGTCCCAGTCCCAGCCGGATTGATTTCAGACTGACACTGGAAGTGTTTTGTCTTTTATTGATTTAGGCCTGACTTGCATATTGGAGCCTTTTTTAAAATAAGGGAATCTACCTTATTTCTTGTTCCATTTTCATAAATCTAAATTATTGCCTTGTTTTAAAATAAAGGATAGGGGAAGCTTCTAGGGTGGGGCTGATCATATTAACTTATTAAGATTCCTTTGGGTCAGTTTCTCATTCTCCAGTGACCTTCCACATAGTAACCCAATCTGGGGTACTAAGAGCCCCATTGCTTGTCAGTCCCTCCCTAGACTTCCTGTGGGGATTTTCTACTGATTTTCAGGGAAATCTGCTAAAGAAGGCCAAAGCTCTGTTACTGCCATGGGGACCAACTACAAAATCTCTGAGACCTTTTACTGTCCTCTTTGAACACATCCAAAGTTGGCATGATAGAGCACAAGAGGTGTTTAGCACAAGGATGGCCCAGCTCTTGCCATTCTTAATAATCATTGACTCCTGCCACATCATCTCCAAAGAGAATCTGCCAAAATATAACAGTTCACCTAGTTTCTGGCCGTAAGTGGTTTCTGTTTTTTCTTTAAGGGTCATTGTTGGTGCATGTCTCTGTAACCTCTTGTGAAAGGGGGTGAAACCTTTTCCCATCAGGGTGTATTTTAGTACTACTTGTTCCCAAGGAGCACACCTGCAATTGATGGCCTGATTGGTGAGGAAGTCCCCAGTGGAGGATTAACAGCATCCAGGCTACCGTTCAGGCAGCCGAACCATGAACTCTTGGAACCACTTCCCAGCATTCAGCCTACAACCACCTCCCCGGTTCCTTCCAGGCAGTGAAATGGAGAACTTTAATTGCCTTGTTGATCAAACAGTTTGGTCACCATGTTCGTTGCTAAGTCTCATGGACTTTGCTCAAATCTTACTAAACAATGTGTGAGGCTGTCATACTTATTCTACTAAAAAGACACCTGTCAATTTTCCATCCTCATCAGCAAAACAGCGAGGAACTACAATGGTTATGAAATTGCACTATATTTGCTAGCCAACAAATCAGCCTGCATACTTTTATGGACATTTTGAAGAAAGGAGTCTCCTGGGTCAGAAATAAAACAAGTCTATTATTCATAGCAGTAGCAGTGGCCAACATGAATGCTTATTTTGTTTCCTCAGGCCCCATCTCCCACAGAGTGAGGTGGCCTAGGTGATACACAGTGTGTTATGTTGCAGAAATGAGCGCTTAGCTTGGGGAATCTGAATCTTTTCTAACAGTCAGGAAGCATGTCTGCCATTGGCTCTGCAGGGGGAGACAATATCAGGGCTGCAAGCAAACTTTTCTTGAGTTCTTCCAAGGCTTTTTGTAAAATATCAACAGCTTTGAGAAGATTGTGTATCATGAAGGGCAATTAATGTCTTCCTCAGAAGACTTGCAGAAACACGAGAGACCCATGGAGAATGATCTCCCATCGTCAGTATACTTAGACCTCTCTTGCCTGATTTGATCTTGTGATTCCCTCTTTGTGAGGGCATTGTCTTGTAATGGAGGAAGCATTCAGGCCCCAGGAAAGATTTTGAGGAAAAGTGATTATCTTTATTTATTTGACAGAGAGCCAGAGAGAGCACAAGCAGGGGAAGGGGAGGGGCAGAGGGAGGTGGAGAAGGAGAAGCAGGCTTCCCACCAAGCAAGGAGCCCGATGTGGGACTCGAACCCAGAACCCTGGGATCATGGCCTGAGCGGAAGGCAGACGCTTAACCAGCTGAGCCACCCAGGCTCCCCAGGAATTACAAGTATTAATAAACTATAAAGTGTTTCCTCCTCTTGCAGTACCTCCTTCATTGTTATTTTATAACCATAAAATTGAAAGCTTGAAAGATTCCTGAAAACAGTCACAGGAAGCATGGTGGAGGATAAAGTTTTTCTTCCTGAGAAGGTTGAGTACACCTCTTTTTGTTCTGAATAGCAATTTTAATTGCCATAATAATTTAAAAAATCATTTCAATGAAAATTTAAAATGCTATGGAAAAACTGAAAGAACTGTGCCACGGTACAGCCACATACCCACCACCTAAATTTTACTCTATTTGATTTATTACCTATCTTTCTAAATCTCTATCTCTCTATTCATTTACCAATAAATTTTTTTTGATGCATTTCAAAGTAAACTGCGGGATTCAATACATTTCACAACTAAACACTGCAGGATACGTATAATTGATGAGAGAATTCAATATTTTCAGTTTTTTCTAAGGGATAATGTTCACATAGAGTGAAATGCCCACATAACAAGTATGCAATCTGATGAACCCTTGGGAAGTGCATATTCTTGTGTCACCCCAAATCCTATCAAAAAATAGAATATTAACCTCATCCCTGGAAGAGGACTCATGTACTTTTGCATGAAACTGATCCTCATCTTCACCCCCTAGAGGAAACTGCTGTAGTGATTTTTTTAAACAGTAGATTTGTTTTGTCTGTTTTAGAACTTCATATAACTGTAATTACACAGTATAGAGTATTTTGTGTAAGTTTCCTTTCACTCAGAAAAACATTTTTGAGATGTATCTACCCTGTGTTAATTGGTGGTAGATTCCTTTTTATTCAGGATTAGTATTCTATTGTATGGATTTGCCAAAATTTTTTACCGTTCTCCTCTTGATGAATACTTGGGCTATTTCCAATATGTAGCTATGACTAAATCTGCTACTAATATCATTAGACAAGTCTTACTGTGTCTCCTATTTAAAAAATGTGTTGTGCCTGGCTCTGTGGAGTGAAAATGGTTGTAAAATTTCTTAACTGTTATGTCATTTAAGATCTGGCTTATCTTATATATATGTTTATTCCTGTCCTAAAGTCAAATCTTATTTGGTATTTTCCTCCCAATACACTGGATGTGTCAGATTTTTTTTACGGGTTTACTTTTCTTGGCTTTTCTCAGCGACTATAAAAATGTGTCTTCAGGGTTTTTTTTTTTGTTTTGTTTTTTGTTTTTTTGTTCGTCCCATCATCACTCATGAGATACTATCTGATAGACATCCTGCCTGGGTTTGGTGCTTTGTCAAATTAGATGCTGTTTCTTATGTCAGAAATATCTGGTTTATTAGTATACGACACATGAACATCATTCACAGACACATACCATTATCCAGTGTGATGAGAACATTACACAGGGTCCCTTAAAGTACAGAGAAGGGAGTGCAATAAGGCTGTGACAGGGAAGGAGAAGCTTCTGGGGGAAGTTGGTTTTTAAATAAATTCTTGAATTTAGAACTCAGAAAAATCATTTGTATGGCATTTTTATGTCATACTTTAGTAAACTGATATCTAGAGAGGTTCCCTTCTTTGTCTAAGAGAAGGTTAGGTAGAAATTAAAAACCCATCTCCTGAGTTTCAATCCGGTGTTCTCCCTTCTGAAATGTGGCATTTCAGTACATTTGCATAAGCAGTAACAGCCTACCATGTACTAGGCCTGGAGCCATGTTTTGGAAATTTTAAAAATGAATAAGATACAGTTCTTGTCATCTATAAGCCTCAGTTAGTGGTGTTAAGTACACACACACACACACACACACGTGTAAGTACATGTATATCCCACCTTCTCAATAATAGGAGCAAAACCCCATGTGAACAAAGAGGACACAACATCTAAAGCCCTAGGATGCTAATAACATGATTTTATAGAGTGTTTTCAGTGTTTTTTCAAATCACAGCTTTAGGATCACCAACAGGCCTCTTCCCCTTCTCCCCTCTGGAACATATTGAATCAAATCTTCTCAAGGAAAGATCATAAAAATCTCAGATTTCCTTTCTAGTTTATTCCTGGTACCCTAATGCTCTTTCCCACAATACAATGTAAGCTCCTTGAGGACAGACAGTTTGTGTCCTCAAGTTTAGTCCTGTTCCTGCAGTGCCTTGGGGCTTAATAAACACTGGAATTATCAACGGTTATTTCAATAAAATGCCATCTGGTCAACACGAGACTCCAGGCAAACTTCTTCAGAGCGAGAGAATGAGTGAGTGAGAGCACGGAGGAGATGTGAGGTCTGCCCTCCTGCAGGCACATTATCTCAGCGCAGGCAAGGGAAAGTGAGATGGTGGTGTTCACATGACGTTTTTCACATCCTCCTTTCCCTGTAGCCCGAAAGCTTGTCTGAAGTCTTGGATTTCTCCACTCAAATGAGAGAAAGCACAAAAGTTGCCTTATTTTTTTCTGACAGGTACTCAGGCTTTGCTCACTTTTATTTTCTCATTTCACTTCTCTACTTCAGACACACATTGGTTTGCACCTAGGATTGGCCCCACTCCTATTTCCTTTATTTTAAAATACTCCTAGTTCTCTTCATTGTTATTCTCTTTGAAAGCATAGTCCCCCCACTCCATTCCAGCAGACTCCAGAAAGTTCTTCCTGACTTTCACAGTGCAACATTGAGAGAAATCTCTTAATTCTCTTTTTCCCCATTAAAGAAGTACTGATTTTAACAGGCTGCGTTTTGAATGTAATATGCAACAAAAGTCAGCAATGATATATCTGAGTTAAATTTTTGATTTATTATCTAAGATGACTTGTTTTTAATCTTTAGAAGGTATATACCCAACAGATTTTCCTAAAACATGTCAACAAACCCAAAGGATCTTGTGTCTTACTGCTGTTCTCCTTATTTATTTCTGCTATCCTTCTTACTATGTATTCTATGCATCTTGTGAATATATAGTTTCTGTCAGTTCTCTTGTCCAAAATTCATATGGCAAGGTCATCTGTTTCAGCACCCAGGTCAGATATCCCCTTAGGAAGGGTCTGGTCACAGTGGTTTCTTCGCTAAAATATTTTTTTGTGAAGCTGTATTTTTTGGTTATCTATTGAGATCATGTGTTTGCCTCTATTTTTGAATTGTCTGTCTTATTTCTTGGCCATCAAAAGCATCTTTCAGGGTAAGGATGCTATCTGTTTTATATCTGCCACTCTCCTTTAAATGTAAAATCCTAATCACAACGGGCAGGTATGTAGATTGAAATGATTTCCAGAACTTTCCTTTTGGACCCATAAGATCCTAAAATCTTAGTGGAATTTGAATGAGTTGATTTTGCTTCAATGTTTTTTTCTTCATAGGAAAAAGAAGACCATTTCGAATCTGTTCAACTGAAATCCTCAAGATCCCCGAATATATGAAAAGACAGTGCTGTAGCCTTCAGACTAATGAACACAGAAACCTGATCTCTAGTTCTACAGGACTGTAGCTTAGATCCTGTCTTCATATCCAGCACGTTGGTGATCTCACAGAGGGCCATGCCGCTGAAAAGGGAAGGAGGTTGAAACGTTTGATTGCCTTATCACA
This sequence comes from Lontra canadensis, assembly GCF_010015895.1. Lineage (NCBI taxonomy): Eukaryota > Metazoa > Chordata > Mammalia > Carnivora > Mustelidae > Lontra > Lontra canadensis. The sequence goes on from NW_022631317.1 coordinate 61,652, forward strand.
TGTTCAAGTATTTTGCCAAAAATACAAAAGCAAATGGCTTGGGTCTCAACGGAAGATGAAACTCAACTCAGGAAGAGATTAATCTGTAAATAGACATAACTGAAAACCGAGGTTAAGCCCACCAGCGCACTGCTGATGCATGCCATATAATTAATGGGTAACTTTTATTCTTTATAACTTCTACATAAAAAGTGTGCTTTGGAGGGCAGATATGAGCATATGCATTGTGATTCTATTTATGTCTTTTCTTTGTTTATAGTTTGGGGGAAGATTTGAAAAATTTTAAGGTATAGTTTTTTTCCCATTATTTATTTTCCTGACCTTAAAACATCTTTTCTATTAAAAAATGGTGAACAAAGAAAGACAATAAATTTTTCATTTTTCCATAGGGTCTTTCTTGATTTCAGAAGCCTAAGTAAGCAGTAACCTTTCAGGAAGAATAAACATGTAAACATGTGTTTGGGTTATCTAAACTTATATTTGCCTTTGGAATTTCATCCTTGTTGGAACTGGTAAGAAGGGCTTGACTGAAAGACTTGAAGGAATATTAAAAAAAAAAAAGGCAAAGAGAAGCCAGACTTTCCATTAAAACAAATAAGCTGATGGTATTATGGAAATCAAATGGTTTAAGACCATTTATATAATGCTGGAAGTATAATTTCAAATGAGTGAGAAGTCTTGTTTATCAGATGACATGCAAAACCATGAAGAAGAAAGTGGGATGGCTTGTGTATAAAGACACATAACTGTGCAAAGGTATTAGGATAATTTCATGGTTCACAGAAAATGGCAGTGGGACACTGGCCCTATATCAAGCATCAAAGTTACATGGTTATTTTTCTGCTAAGACATTGAGGATCATGACTTCCATAGAAGTTTTTCTTTTTGAGTAAATAAGGAAGGAACTCAATTTTGGGAAACTGCATTTAATTGTATTTATAATAAGAATGTGGTTGTACCATAAGTAATTAGGAAATACGTGTTGTTCTTACTCAAAATTGATCCAGGTAATTGTGATACTTCCTCTGATGGATGGGTTACAAGAATTAGCACGACTTGAATATTATCTGTTGAAAGAAGTTTGAATGAAGTTGGCTCTGACTAATTGTGTGTAAACCTTTATTGTTTTAGAACTGGGAAAGAGGGGAGTTTACTGACCACTGATGATCTAAGGTGCTCTGGTTTGTTTTCAATAAACAGTAATCTTTGTAGATCTTAATCTAGAATTTTTTTAAAAAGACTGGTGATTGCCTGAGAGGCAGGCCATAGGGGCAGGGTTTGTGTAAGATTTGCCCCAAGCCTTTCAAGGAAGTATGACTTGTAACTTTTGATTCAGCAGGTGATGTCTTTATTTTGGTGGAAAGTGGGAGAAAAATAAATAATTGCAGTTACTCGACTGGTAGGTGAAACCCTGAACCATCCTGTTATCGTTGGATGAATGTTCGTTTTTGTGTACATCTTTGCCGTGGGATTCATCAGTATAGGTGAGGTTGCCGTGATTTTGTTGTTTGTCGTGAAATTCAGGAAGGACGTCACTTAGCATCAACCTTTTTCACATTCAGTTTCTTAAATCTTGCTTTTTAATAAGAAATTATTTTGGCATTGCTCACATTTATCCTGGTAACTGTGCTGATGAACCTTTCCCATCTTGATCAAAATTTAAACAGAAGAATGACAATACATGGGAGATGCTTCTTTTCAGAGGAGCCCTGGCAAAGGTGTCCAGGCTGGACAGAGCTAGGAGGTTCCACATAGTCACTTGTCACCTCTCTTCATCTTCAGCTGTGTTCCATGTGTATGTACCAAGCCATAGAGATAATTGGGATTTGCTCCCAGGTAGCTTCTTTCTTCTCCTGTCACCAGACTAAAATCTCTGACATGTCAAAAAATGCCTTAAATTTTAATGAACTCTCTGAAAATGTAGTTTGTATTGAAGAATTTATTTTATTTCTAATTTTAGATATATAAAATAGATTTTGTCAGCTCAGTCCCATCTTTGGAAAGGAGCTGCCTTTCCCCCTTTGGATCCCAGTGATCTGTCATTTTATTCCAAGCACTGAGGGAGTATGAAAGAAATAATATCATGAGGAGAATATTCAGACCAATCTTGGCTATAAAATTCACTGTAATTTTATGTCTTGCCTTTGTGGAGCTTAGTGGAATGTTGAAGTCATAAACAAATTAATCATGTTTCTGTGACTTTTAATAGACATTTGTTGTTTTTTTCCCCTCATAAATGGTAGGAGAAGTTCTAGATTATTTTTCTAAAAGGCACAGGTTTTGAAGCCTTAAATACTACATTAAGCCCACTCTCGTCTATAATATCTCCTAGCACTCTGTCAAAACATATTTAAATCGCTTCTCCACTGGATGAGACAATGTCTTCTATGGATAAATTACATCATGCCATTTAACAATGTTGAGCAATTTGATATGTGTCCACTTGATTTAAAAGACTGAATTTTATTCCTGTTCACTTTTCCCCTTTTTGGTTACTAGTAAATCAAGTCCTTTCCAGGATTAAAAATGTTTCATAGTATTTTTGTGTAGAGTTTTGTGATTATTTTCTTCCCAAGGAGAAAAGGTGGTTTAAAGGGTGATGTGGAGGAATTGCTTGGCTCCAGTCATTTATGAACTGGAGTCTCTAGGTTCCCAGGTGATGGGTCATGATTGACTGATTCTTCAAGACAGATTGGGACAACTGTCTTTTGACATCTATTAGTAGAACTACTTCATGTGGCTCTTGGTGATTCCTAATGAAAGGTTTATGTGCAGATCATTTCTCTCTTCCTCATGAAAGTAAATTTCCTGGAAGTTGGAGTGGGAAGATGACTTCACTGGCAAGTTTAAAGTCAGTGTATTGCTCACATTTATCTTTTTTAAATAGAAGATATGTAGAGTAGGTCTTCCTCTTGAGAGAAAATATCCTCACATATCTTATCATAACGATGGATGTTAGCTCGATTTACAGGACGAAGTCCTAAATTCAGGTTGCCCTAAAGATGTCCCATGGTGAGTAAACTTTAAAACAACAACAAAAAAAGAACCCCCAAATCAAAAAAAAAAAAACAGCAAAAAAACAAAAACAAAAACAAAACAAAAAAACAACCCAACATCTGATGCATTCATTGAATGTTAAATGGATTTCACCCTCACATTGACTGGCTAGAGATGACACTCTTGCTGGATTTTATTTCTTTTAGCTTAACATTTTCAGATGAGTTCCTTTTAGGATCATAAATGAAGGAAGTAAAGCTTGAAGATGGGGACAAATATTTGAAAACTGGTAACACTATTGTAGTGGATATTGATATTACCATCTCAATTGATACTACTATTGTAGTTGTCTAGATCAGAGAGACCAGCAAACTTATGCTGTAAAGGACCAAGTAGTAAATATTTTCAGCCTTGCAGGGCATGTGGTCTCTTTTGCAAGTCTGTAGTATGAAAGCAGTCACAGACAATAATGTAAACCAATGGGCGTGGCTACATGCCAATAAAATTTTATTTATATACATGGAAATTTGAGTGTCATTTAAATTTCACTTGTCATGACATATTCTTCTTTGATTCTTTCCTCAACTATTGCAAAATGTGGAAGCATTCTTGGTTCACAGGCCTTCTGAAGATGGTGCTGGACTAGGATTTGGCCTGCGAGCTGTGGTTTGGTGACCATTAGTTTTAATCACCGCCACCCACAAACAAAATGATGCAGAAGAATCTGATTTGGCCTGTTAGGTGCTTAGCACCTCAAAAAGTTTCTCAAGTCTCTAGAGATGTGCAGGAAGGAAATAACCCATCACGCTCCCTTGATGATGTAATCACCTACACAAAGGCACTGCGTTTCTCTTGTAGTTTTGGGACTCAGTTCTAGATATTGACTAGCAAATGATAAAGCTAGAGTATGTGAGTAGGTTCAAATTCAACCAGCAAGATTGATTTACACACCTTTTCTTATTGGGATTTGTGTAATAGTTATTGCTAAGATAAGTGGATTTGGAGATACTACTCAGTCTTACATATAGATCCGTTTAAAGTAACCGTACTATCCCCAAGTAGGGGCTGTTGATGTATACAAGTAGTTTCAGCATAAAATCTTGAATCCCAGCTTGAATCTTGACCAGAGAGGCTCACCTGATCCATCTGCCTGCGTCCAGGCAAGCACACACCTCCATCCACACAAGTTTACCAAATCCTATTTTAAGACCTACTGAGCTACAAAAGACGGGATTCCTTTAATGATGGTGGCTCGAGAAATGGACCTCTAATTTCCTTGAATAAAATGTCCCAGTTCAGCTTTTAATCTGTTGGAATTTTCATCTTATTAATGAGTCTTAGAAGAAGAGCTCTAAAATAGCTTGTGGATATCGGTAGATTCTGTGTGGAGCGGAGCAATTCTTCCTTTATCTCAGATGGCTGCTTTCAGATTACATTGTTTGGGTGAAGTAAAAGAGTTAAACCAGTGGGAGTTCTATAAACCTCAACTTTGTGTCACAAGGCAGGGGCGATCATGGCCTTCTTCACAGGTTTGGACCTTTGTTATTAGAGCTATGGCCGTTAGAATCCACACTGCCATTCCATGTTCCTGGCACCTCACTTTTCTTGGCTTCTCCAGGCTTATAGCGAAGAGCTCTGGGACCTGAAACTATCGTGATGGCTAAGTGAGGAAAGCAGGGGCTAGCCCAGGGAAAGTGGAGGAGAAGGTTGTAAAAGTGCACTGTCTGAATCACATTCTTTATCAGCTTCTTTCTTAATCTGTCCCTTGTGTGGTCTGCCAACCAGCTTGCCCCACAACTTGAAAACGGGGACTTTTTTATATTACCATGATGAATCTGAGTGGGCAAGAGGATCTAGTAGTATTTAAACTGGAGAGGACCCAGAGCGCTTCAGGGACTGTAAACACTCTGAATGCCAACGGTTGTCACCCATAGCATTAGGTTCTGATATGTTAATAAGTAGGGCAGATCGTCCTGCTTGACCTCCTGAAACTCAGGAACAGTTTGCAAAGAAGGATCGGCTCAACCAGTTTTATATTCTGGAAGGATGAAATGTTCTTACCAGAGTTAAAAAAAAAAAAAATCAAAACCTATTTGTTCGAAATAGCTTATGTAAAAATTGTTTTACAGTTGCTGTTTTTCCATACATACTCTGAATGTTTTTCCAAAAAATTATTTCTAGAGATCACATGTTAAGTCAGGCTCTTTCCAATAGGAAACAAGGCTTAGGGCAAAGAAGGAGAGAATGATGAGAACTGTCAGTTACTCTGTGTCCAGTGTGCAGGCGGAGTGTGAAAGGTACAGTGGCCCGTAGGTCAAAACCCTCCTCCCCAGTCCAGTGTTCTCAAGATTCACCCATGTCCTCATTGCCTTGTTTAAGAAGATCCATGATCAGTTTGATTGTTTTAGGCATCAGCTGTGTCTCTGAACCACCCATCTGACACGGCCTTCCTCCAGCTGTCACATCCCATCAATGGATTATGTTTATTCTCCCTCCCATCAGCCTGGCCTCAGTCTTTACCTTGAACAGATGCTCATTTGGGTTGCACGTATCTGGCACTCCCACCACTGTTCCCCACAGCAGGATGCTCTTCTGCCATTTACTGCCTTGAATCTACTATCCAGTCCTCTCTACCCACTCCCCCCAGTACAGGTTCTTCCTTGAATATGAGTTTCAGAGACTGATTTGCACTGCTGTCTTTGAGCATCTGATGACTTCTGGATGGATTGGTTCCATTGCTGATCCAAATGCATTCAGAAGGAAGGAGAGAATTTCAAACATCTGACTCCTCATTTTATGTCCTCCAAGCCCACTCCTGTTGGCTGTGTGCCATTGCTCATAATTTCTAAATTTTTTTAAAAATAACATTGGTACGTCCTAATGAACCAGGCCCTGATTATTGAGCCTGTGTGCTCTTTTTTTTTTTTTTTTAATTTGAAAGACAGAGATCACAAGTAGGCAGAGAGACAGGCAGAGGGAGAGGAAGGGAAGCAGGCTCCCTGCTGAGCAGAGAGCCCCATGCGGGGCTCGATCCCAGGACCCTGGGATCATGACCTGAGCCGAGGCAGAGGCTTTAACCCACTGAGCCACCCAGGTGCCCCCCGTGTGCCCTTTCTATCCTTGATTTCCTCCTCCTTCCTCTCACTGTTTTCCTCAGTCACACTTCTTCCATTAGCATCATTTCCTGTCTTTATGGTCCTTAAAGGCAGGAACTACATGACATCTTCTCTCTGCCATGGGCTGAAGAGTAAACCCCCCACCCCGCAAAGGATAGATCTACATCCTAACCCCTGGAACCTGGGAATGTTTTTTTATTTGGAAAAAAAGACCTTTGCAGATATGAACAATTTAAGGCTCTTATGATGAGATTATCCTGGACTATCCAGGTGGGCCCCAAATGCAGTGACAACTATTGTTATCAGAAGCACACAGAGGGGAAGCTAGACACACAGGAGGTGATGTGAAGATGGAGCCACAGACCTGAGTGATGGGGCCACAAGCCAAGGAAGCTGACAACCCCGGAAGCTACAAGAGGCATGGGACGGATTCTCCCCTAGAACTTCGGTGGGGGACAGTGCTGCCAACACTCTGATTTTGGACTTCTGGTCTCCAGAACTGTAAGAGAATAACTTTTCTGTTACTTTAAGTGATCCCATTTGTGGTAGGTTGTTAAATCAGCCACAGGACATGAGTATGTTCTCTAGTCATGGTACATGGTGCAGGACCTGGCAGGAAGATGAGTTCTTAGTGAATTTTCCGACATTGATAAACTATTTGTGACTGAAGGATTTAAAAGGGGAAGTAGGAAAGTGTGGGTACAAAATGAGCCAGTTTTACTTTATCCACACTTTTCCTGTTCATTCCTGCATTGAGCTTTGTAAAATATCCAAGTTTAGTGACAAGCATGTCACTAAACATGAATGGGGACTTCAGAAACGCCCTGGATGATAACATATCCTGCATTTTATTGCCCCATTTAGCTCTCATTGGTGAGGGTGTTTTTCCAATGGGTTGACAAGATGCTCTCCCAGCCTCCTTCCTAGTAACTTCCTGGTTAGTTTAGAATAGTTGTATTAGAATAGTTTCCCATCTTTATGCTTTTGAAAATGAGAGCTATCGCGCCTTTCCTGGCAGGCCACAGTGCCTGCATTCAGAATGCAAGAAACCTCTCCTGACTGTATCAGAGGCTGATTTGGGCAAATTCTGGGCTGCGGTACGGATGTGGCTTAAAGAACCCCATACGTTTTGTCATCTGGCCACTGACATTGCCGGAGAGCTGTGGTATCATCAGTGAAATTCTGACCTTTGTGATCTCCAAAGTCCAGATTTGCTCAGAACTGTCTAGAAGGGTTACAGCTTGTGTTCAGAGCACACGTAAGTGTAAAGAGAAGCACAATAGAAAATTACAGCTGACATTAAAAGTAGAAATAATCTAAAGTCAACATATTATTCCAATTTCTTAGAGTGACTAAAAAAGAATAAGCCATTATCCACCATGCTGGAAAACCTTGAAGGTTTTATTCTCAGTATTTTTACATTAATACAGATGCTTTTTATCTTGTGCTGAGAAAAACGATCTGTTACACATAATGTAACTTTAATATACAACATAGAAACTCATCCTAAATTAGTTACAACAAGGACCTACAAAAAACTTCATAGGAAAAAAGTTACCTAATATTGCCACCATATTTTTGTTTAGACGGACCCTGTCAGACCGTGTCACCAATGCTCAGCTCTGTAAACAATGGTTATTTCCATGTCCCGGGGAATCGTTAATAATAGGGGCGCTAAAATCAGCCTAAAAAGTTCTAGCACATCACTATATACTGTACAGTCCTCAAAAATAATTTATCGTACTGTTTCTAAAAAAAGGTACTAGGGTTCTTTTGCTCTGTTTCCATATTCCGGAGCTGCACGCGAGCACTTTTGTCTAACAGTCTAAAAACACAAGAACTGAACTGGAATTCACAATCACAGAGATGAGGTGGTGGAGTCGAGAACTTCTCGCCCATTGCACACCGTGGGGACATAGGTGCTGGCAGAAGCTGGAAAACAAAACAGGTCAGAAAATTCGGTGTTAGTCAAGTGAGACACGTAGGTGATGGAACGGATGATCCCAGAACCTTGTTAAAATTGAGTTCAAAAACCCATTTTTAATTTAACTTTGGAAAAAGATAAGTGATTTAATGCTGTAGTAGGCCAACCTTCTAAATGTGTTGTGCTCAAAATTCGTTTGTACCTGGCGCCTACCTCCGCTAATGTCATCCCTCTTGGAGAGTTCATAAGCATCATCATTGTTGAAAGGAGTCGCTTATGGATTTAAAATTAGCTCTGTTAAGCTATACATTGGTTAAGATAGAATGTACAAAACTGAGAGTTCACTGCAAATTTCTTAAAGATTGTTAACTTAATTATGGCCCTTTTTTTTAAGATTTTATTTATTTGGCAGAGAGAGAGATCACAAGTAAGCAAAGAGGCAGGCAGAGGGAGAAGCAGGCTCCCTGCTGAGCAGAGAGCCCGATGTGGGACTCGATCCCAGGACCCCGATATCATGACCTGAGCTAAAGGCAGAGGCTTAACCCACTGAGCCACCCAGGTGCCCCAGTTAGTTACAGTTTTAGGACCTCAATTATATTTGCTCTCTCTGGGTAGTCTCACGAGTCATCTGTGAACTCCACTGCCTTACAGAATGGTTTGATGCATTTTCATTGCTCAAGTGGATAACCTCTGTGAACACTCCAGCAAGGGCTGGGGTGCTGAGAACTGAGATTCTTAACAATTTTCAGAAGGGTTGACGTTCCAAAGGCCTGAGGCTCTTGTTAATGATAATAGTGATGACAGTGTCAGGGTATGAGTATAACACGGGTGTTTATATTCATTTGGTATATGGCATTTAGTTTTCCTCAATGCAAGGCATATCTTATGTTACTTTAAAGGTTTTGTTTTTATGAGAAATCTACATACAGCTTTGTCTTTTTACTGAATTAGAACAACAACAACAACAAAGGCAAGGAGCCCCATTCTTCCTGGGCTGTGCAACTATGTAGCCAAGAGAATCAGAGATGACTTACATTTCCTTTCAGAGCTGTTCATGTTGCATCCCTTGGCCTGTCCATGATGATATGCTTTGCAGAGAAGGAACTGATCCTCTTGGCTACCTGACCAAAGCCCAGGTCAAACTGATGTCAGCTATCCCATTCTTTAAGTACATCACTTGGTTAATAATCATATAAGCTCATTTCCTGCTGAAGTATTGTGCCTGATAGTGGAAATATTCTTGCCCCATAAAATGACATTTTTCCATATGATTTTCTTTAAACACAAAGGAGAAACTAATTATAAATGTTGAGATCATATGCTCAATCACCAATCTGGGGCACTGACGTCTTTCAGCAGGCTCCCACCAGGGAGCCTACAACTCCTCAATTTTGCATTGATTACTCTGCTAGGTGTGTAAGAAAAGCCATAAAGACAAGTCTCTGGGATTGTCTGAGGTTAAGCAGAGTCCAGTGACACGCTAACTCTTGGAGATATTGTTCCTTCGATCATTTGTAGGATCAGGTTCAATTTTCTTTACAATATGATCCCACTAAAAATGTACAACTTTGGGAGAAAACATGTCACAAGCTCCCTTTCTGTAGTGAAGAACACAGTGGGTGCTAGACAAATACTAGAAGGAAAAGGATGATGATGATAATTTCAAATGTGAGGGTTTTCCTTTACTCCTTGTGAAGTTTCTTCCTACTTATGTAACCCTCGCTTCATGAAAGCTAGGGAAGGCAAGAGAAAGAACAAGGGGAGGTGATGTCCAACCATCATTGGGTAGAAACGTGGGAGGCCTGCCAGACTCCTCCGTAGGTGGCTCTGCCTGCATTTTCACAGTCAGGTGACCAAAGGGTAACTCTTGAGCCCCGAACCTGTCCCCCTTTTAGTCTTCCTTTCTTCAGTGAATGGTCTCACTCTCCAGCCAGTGACCTGAGCCAGAAGTCTAACAGTTATACTTCCTTCCTTTCTGGTCCTTCCTCCCATGTCAAACCAGTCATGTGCCCCAGTCAACTCACTCCCCACATCCGTCCACCTTTCTGTGCCTCCACCACCTTGGGCCAAGCCACCATCATGTGGCTCCTGGGACAGTTGTGCCGCTGGCGTCTCTGTTTTCACACTTGCTGCCCTGCCACACATTCTCCATACGGCAGTGAGAGTTTATTTTGAAATGTCAGTCATTGCCCTGGGCTCCTCTGATGATCCCCTTTGTGCTCTCCTTCCTCCATATGACACATCTCTGGGTGTGTCAGATCGTGCCTCTATCTCTCTGCATTTGTTTCATTCTGTGATTTCTTCCCTCACTTTTTTTGTGTTTGTCTCTAGCATGGAAAATCCCAGCGATGGCAGGCCTTGGCAGTAGCCACCGCCTCTGCCAGGAATGTTTTTCCCTCTCCCCATCATGTGTCTGGCTTCTTCTTGTCATCTGCATCTGAAATAATGCCTTCTGAAAAAGGCTATCATCAGGCCACGTAATTTAAAGAGCTGACCAGTTATTCTCTGCCACATTACCTAATTTCAAAGCAGATTTTTTTTCTGGCCTATTTTTGTTGTTGTTATTGTTGTTGTTGTTGTTAGTGTCTTAAGTCTATGAATACTCTTGACTAGAAAATATGCTAGGCTCTGTCTTTTTCATTATTTCATCCCAATTGCTGGTCATGGAATAGATCCTCTACAAATATTCTCTGAATGACCATATAAATGGCTGCATTTCAAAGAACAGAAGTTTCAAGAAGGAAATAATTTTTCTACCTGAAGAAATGACCAGGAGATAGGAGGCACATGGGCAGCCTTCTTTTGGGACAGGTAGGCCTTTTTGCTTCTCCAACCACACTGTGACATTGACCACCCCCTACCCCTGCAGGGATTGCTGGTTCAGGCTGTATACATCCTGTGTACATCCATGTGGCAAGCATGATGCCTTGGACATTCTGACTAAACTCTTCATCTTTTCCAGGATCAAGTTTTATTATTTCTGTGCCCATTTTTTATTTTCTGAGTTTGACGAGGAATCCTAGGTCATGGGGGGCGGGGTACGTGTAGGAGAACCAGGGACTGATACGCTCATGCCTGTCTGTGTTCATCTTGGATCAGTCTAATAACCTTCCTGTCGGCACTTTGGAAACCTACTGTGATATTCCCACGCTATTCTGGAGCTCAGTGTCATGCTGTTCTTAAGTTCAAGCTTACGATTTTTCTTGCTTACTGCATTCTAAATGTCTAAAAAATTCAGTGTATCTTGACTAGGTGGGTAGGAAGGACAGGGGCTACAGAGGTGGTTATGTGGAAAATCCCAAGTTATAGTTTCACATCAGGTTCCCCTGCACCTCCCCCCTGCCCCCACATTGATACCATTATGGGAATCTGAAGAAGAACTTCAACTCACCTGCCTGCATCACAGGGACATTGAAGGGAATGCCCTATGTTAGAGCATCCAAATTCTTTGCAAAGAAGATAAAACTCACAGCAATGGCAGGCCTTGATAATACACATCGCATGAACTCAAGGTTGTCTTACCGGGAATAACGACAGTGAAACCCACCCCCACCCAGACTCTTTCTGTAGTCACTTCTTCCCCAACCACTTTTCAGTGTATTGAAGGGAGTGGTAACTCGTGTTTTTCTGCTTCTCTTTTAGTGTTTCATCTGCAGCTTCTGCCAGCGCCTTTTATTTTATTATGTAAAAAATATCCTCATTTTTGTCCATGCTGCTGAATATAGTAGAGGAAATTACTGTTTTATGAGTTTACTATCTCAATTACTTCGCCTTTCATAAATATTTTACATACGCCTCTCGTCTTAGCCCATCTGTTATTCCCCAAGGTAGTGAAATCTGGGGGAGAGAAGAGTACTATCATTTCCATGTGTGTGTTTGTGATGAGCTTTTGCTATTATTCTAATGAAATTCTCATGAGGTTTTTAATGGTGTAAGTTTAGCCCATTTTCCTAAGTGCGGTTAAGCAAATTTCTATAATCCTACTTTCTGTCAGAAACAAGAGGTATGGTGGCTTATTTTGGGCTTTGTCAGGGGTGGGGGGGAGAGTGGGGGGTGAGCAGCAGTTGTTAGTCATTCCAGGCTAAAGTGGTGTAATGCAAAATGAAAACAGAAGATTGTGGAAAAGGACCCAGTAAGTTCCACCATTGATCACAAAAGGGCGATTCACACCCATCAGAAGGCAGATTTCACTTCACACACTTTGGGGAGGCATTGGAAATCAATGCAGCCAAGTGGCAGCTTTGTCTCGCACTGTGAAATCCATTTCTTCTCCACCTGTCATGCACAGGCTGGCCAGGCTGTGGAGAAAAGGACCCCGTTTTTTTCAGGGACCTGAACCCTCAGTCAATGCTAAACATATTTATTTAATAGATTCTTACGGATGCCAAGTCTGTTAGTCATTTGAGTGGCTGAGACTTGATTCCTGAGTGTGTTCCTCTAACTGTGTAATACAGCAGACTTGGGAAAAAAGGAAAACAAACATTTAAACAGAACAGACATTCTACTTTGTTCCCATCTGTTCTATTTCCTTGCTCCTGGTAACCCCAAATAATTTTTCCCGGCATGTCTGCTTGTTGAGATATTTTAATGCTATGGTCATGGAATTCAGTTTCCAACAGCTGTTTGTTGCTTTGTCCTCTTGCTTTGTTATCGAACCTGTTTTCTTACTCATCACCTTAATTTTATTTGGGCTGGGGCCCTGAGGTCCCATTCCAGGTGTTCTTCTGCTGATTAATACAGGTTATCTGCGCCAATGGGGACACCACTGGCCACTGTTTTGGTAGCCTTGCTATGTCAGATTTCACAGTGGAAGTTATTAAGAAATGAGGCTAAGATTCTCTAGGTAATGGTCTTAAATTGTTAAAGATAGATTTCAGAGGAAATCATATTCATGATGATGTGGGATAAAAATCTACAGATCCAAGATCTAATTTCCAAATGTGGAGTTGGAGCTTATGAATGCAAAGCCTTCCTCATTCAGTGACTTATTTCTTGTGAGACAAGATTCATGGAAAGAAAATATGGCAGGCACTTTTTTATAACCCAAAATACAGCATAATTACCTTATCAACAGAAATTCCACTCGGTCTCTGACTAAACACCCCAGTCCACTGTGGCCAAGATATACTGTCATGCTTTCTTTCCTTTTTTAAAAAAATATTTTTATTTATTTATTTTTCAAGTAGATTCAACACCCAGCCTGGGGCTCGAACTCGTGACCCCCAAATTAAGAATCACATGCTCTATCGACTGAGCCAGCCAGGCACCCCTGTCATGCTTTCTTTCCAGTCACGTTCTGTTACTCTCTTCCTCCCTGAAGGCGTATGAAAGTGGAAGTGCAATAAATAACTTGAAAATGGAAGGACTTAATAATTTTTTGGTGCTATTCTAGTTTGCATTCCTTTGGCTTCCCCTTAGTTGCCCAACATCTCTGGGTTTTTTGTTTGTTTGTTTGTTTTGTTTTTCCCAACATCTCTGGGTTTTTCCTCTTTCTTACCCAAGGAACGGAAGCCCCTTCACGCTGAGGCTCAAACAGCTGCTAAGAGATGTATGTGCTACTTTGTCTAGGGATCAATCAGGCCACCAGTGTCCAGCACTAATAAAATAATGTCAGGCCCTGGATGGCTCAGTCGGTTGGACCACTGCCTTCGGCTCAGGTCATGATCCCAGCATCCTGGGATGGAGACCCACATGGGGCTCCTTGCTCGCCAGGGAGCCTGCTTCTCTCTCTGCCTCTGCCTGCCACTCTGCCTGTTTGTGCTCTCTCTCTCTTCCTCTCTGACAAATAAATAAATAAAATCTTAAAAAAAAAATTAAAATAATGTCAGGCATTCATCCTCCCTTCTAGGGCAGCTCATCTTGTCAGCTTCACCTTCAAACTACACACAGCATCTGGACACTTGACTAGCTTCCATCGCTGCCGCCCTGACGGGAACCACAGACATCTGGACTCAGCCATAGCTTCCTCAGTTACGTCTCTGCTTGCTCCCCGTCCTCTGTCCTGCCTACAAGCCAAAGTGCAGAGGGCAATGAATGCTTTTACAGCTGGGTCATTCTGTACCCTTGAAGCATGTTTCCCAGTTCTTTCAGAAAACAAGTGATTTCTAAGGTCCTCCTGCTCTGGCCCCTCTCTGTCCTCCTCTCCTCTTATTTTCATCCTTGGTCATTTCCCTCTCGGACTTTCTGTTGTTCTTCCAGCTGTGGACTTTTGCATTTCCCCAGATACGGACAGGGCTCCCCTGTCCCCTTCTCATCATGCGTCTGGTCAAATGGTGCCTTATCGGAGAGGCTTTCTTTGGCCACTGTATAGAAAAGGGGAACCGTGTGTCCCCAGGTGGCTGTATTTGTCCTTGCTTCATGTTATTTTCTCCCTGTCACTTATCAAAACCTGACTTATTATGTATTCTCGGTTTGGCTATTTTTTTCTTTACATCCCCAGTGCCTAGAGCTGAGCCTCAACCCAAAAGCTTCTTGAATGAAGGAGCAAATTATCCTTCAAATTGATCACAGTTACCTCCTAAGAGTCCCTCTCCCAAAGCCTCTGACATTATTCTAGGTAGGGAAGATGTTAAAAAATTTTTTTCTATATATAGGCATTTTCCCATTCTGAGGATATAGATATTTCCATTTATGAATGTTCTCCTGTGAATTTCACTTACTGGAAGGAAAAATAGTACAGAATAAATTTGCTTGCTTCAAGGAGTTGACCGTCTGAAGTCAGTGTATGGGCAGTATTTGACTATATGCATATTTCCTTTTTAATTTAACACAGCTACATAGTTGTGAACATTGTACCATGTCCCCAAAGGTGTTAATAGATTTGGGGTTACATGGAAATGCATGTGACTTTTGGCATCTCTGGTTAAGGGGCTTTCTTTGGGGTACTGAGTTTCTGTTATATTCAATGACACAGGACAGAAGGGAACTGTACAGTGTCATTTAATGCAAGAAAGTGAGGCTTAAAAAAAACCAAAAACAAATGATGCGGGGCACCTAGGTGGCTCTGTGGTTGAACTGACTGCCTTTGGGTCAGGTCATGATCCCAGGGCCTTGCGATCGAGCCCTGCATCAGGTTCCTTGCTCAGTGGAGAGCCTGCTTCTCCTTCTCCCATTGCCAGCCGCTCCCCTGTTTGTATCCTCTCTCTTTCTCTCTCTGTCAAGTAAATAAATAAAATCTTTTAAAAAATAAAAACCGCAAAATAAATGATGCTTACTTTTAAACTATATTTAAATGAGAGAAATTTTATCATGGACATGAACATTTAGCCAGTCACCATTAATGACATTGTTTTGTCTTCACCAAAGCACGTTTTCTGGGCAGCTTTGTGGCTAGCCCCTTGAGAATAGCACACGTTCCCTTTGCACAGCCTGGGTGCGGGGTCACCGGGGTCTCTGATGGACATGATTTATGCCATTGAACTCCCTGGAATGGGCTTTTGAGAGGAATACATGTTTGCACCTTTGCCGGTAGAACAAGATGCTGTCATGTGTGGCACTGAAGAGAAGGCTTCTAATTTAAAAAAGAAATCACTGAACTTGCAGATGCTAAAGTTCTCGCTGTCAGAATCATCTCTGAGATGCATTTGGTAACTGAGCTGAGGCAGAAAATCCAGAGAGGCAGAATAGCCGCATAACTGCTTTCGAGAATTTTATCTGTGACTTCACTTATCAAATTCCTTAAAGTGTCTAACAGAGAGGGCTCTGGTTTTCCCATCCCGAAATGTGGTTAGCATTCTCTTCCAGCCCGAGTCCCTTTGGTCACTGTCATTAAAGAAGGTAGGCTATATTTGCTTAGGGGAAAACCTAGTGAAATAGTAGAGGTAAAGAGAAAATGACTTAGGGGTTGCAAAAAGGCAATTGTGAGACAAACACAATGGAAATGTTAGGTAGAAGAAAGGGGGAGTGTGAACATCTGTTCCCTGATACATGCAGGGTTACTTGTGAGAGTCAGGGCCCCCCTCTACTCCCGCCCTGGGAGGATGGAATGAGGTTCTCAGGCATCTTGTGACTTTCCCCTCCAAAGGGAAACTGGATTGACCTCTCTCTGATGTGGATGCACTAGGTCTATTCTGCTTGGAAGCAGCAGATGGCTTAGCTTGCTGAAAACTCTTGGCTCTTCCTGGATTGGCCAGCAGGATTTATGTTTATAATATACTTATGCCTGTGGCAGAAAAGACCATCAATTCCGTCTGTGTCGCCAAATAACTTGCTAATTTTCCTGGCTGGTCTAGTACATAGTGTCATTGTGGGACTCCCTCGACTGTCAAGTGCAGGCATATTATGCTCATTTTCTGGGCTTGCGCTGTTGAGAAGGAACTTGGACGTGATGTGCCTTTTTTTTTTCTTGTATAAAGTCATATTCAGACTTGCGTAATGGCTTACCCCTTTTAACTGGGGTATCTTCAAAGGCCTGGCCATTGACAAATGCCCAGTCTGATCCTCATGGGCTTGCTTTCAGTTGCTGTAGTTCTGTGGGAAGTTAGAGTGTGAGTCTGGAAGACTGTTCACTTGATCTTTTTATACCACTGCTCCTTCTAATGTGAAAATCCTTTGTAATAAAGAGTGATTCTGTTAATGAAGCCATTTGCACTTCACCACCTAGACAAGTGACTTTCTGAATAAGGTTTTGGCAGAAGAAATCAATCTCCATATGCCTGCGGCTCCTCCGGGACCCAAATCTGAACATGATTAGTTAGCAGAACCCTCTTGACTGTTCTTAATGATAATGGCGTGCATATCTCTGAATGATCACCACGAGCAGGAGAAACACACATCCCCACGGGACCAAGTCTGGATACAGAATGGCTCGGAAGACAATTGGACACACTCCTGTTTCTTCCCTCTCCCTCCCCAGTCTGCGCTGATTAGAACTCGTATTAGTGTCCACAAGATTCCGACCTGCACGGAGGCCCTAGGGTTTTCTGCTGCATAACCTCATGCGTACACCCAGCTTGTGTCCTTCGTGATTAGGCAGCTCTCCTTACACTTGCAGCTTACGTTCTTGATTGCCTGTCTTTGGGAACCAGCTCTGGGAAGCCCTTGTGCTTCTGAAGCTGAACAAAGATGGTCTCCTCCTTCTCATTCAGATACGAAGAATGTTTGCTTGTGTGTGGGGGTATATGAGCAGCATTACAAGTATGAGTTGAAGATTTTACGGTCTTTGAGTTAAGTGTTATTTGAGGGAGTATTCCCAGTTTCACTAAATGTCTTCTGTGTGGACAGGTACTTCTGTACTAGAAATGCGTTCTCTGGAGGATTCCAGAGAGAGATGGGGAAATCGTAGCTGCACGGGGCTGTGGCACGAGACAGAAGACGGGAGTTCAGAACACCTGGCCCCCTCTGAACCCACTGCCTGCTCCCTCCATGAGGGTCCTCTCCGAGGCTCTCCCTGGCCCGCACTGATAATAGTGGATGAAGCAGGCAGCATAGTTAAGGCCGAGGCTCTCAAAATATGTCCCTTGGGCCACTTCCATTGAACCAGCTGGAGTATCTGTTACAAACCAGATTGCTTTTGACCCAGACCATATGACTCAGCATATCTCTAGGTGGGGCCCGGGAACTTCATTCAAAAGAGGATTTTTTGTTTTGGTTTGGTTTGGTTTGGTTTTTGTCCTTTTGGTTCACAGATATTGGGAGCCATTGGCCTAGTGGTGTACTTACTAGAGAAAAATGAACGTTACCTTCATTTTTATTATTTTGACTCCCACTGCATATATGGTTAATCAGATACAACTAAAATTGTTCTTTTTGGCACTTAGCGGGATGTAAACATTTCACAGACCATGAGTTTTCCAAGATGTCCCTAAACATGTCCTTTTGTCCATGCCTGCCTCTAAGTTTGGTCATGCTTTTCCATCTTTTTGGAGCAACTGCTCAGCTTTAAAATCCAATACTAGTACTTTGTCTGCTCTCAGCCACCTTAGCTGCTGTCAGGTGGCTCACCCAGGCTCCTACATGAGGTGGCATTTCCTACTCTTGCCCGAGAATTAAGTGGGAATGAATTTGGCCGCACCTTCTGGCCTGGGTAACTTCTTGGCGTTAACAGGATTGCTTGTGTCTCATCTTTGTGATTTCTGATAAAACTGCAGTACTGGGGGAAGGCTTGGGCGAATGTGTCATAATAAAAATGGCCATGAATTATTTCAGAGGTGGGGGCGTCTATGCCCCTTCCCTCAAATTTGGACAGGCTTTTTGTCATCCTCTCTAGGATTGCACGTGGCAAGTCGTCCTGCCAAGCTGTGAAGTCTGAGATCATAGTGACTGTGGGCCTCCAGCTCAGCTCAGTCTCTGCTGAAACCACAGAAGGACCTGGTCCAGGCCTCACAAGAGCAGATGAACTGCTCAGCCAAGCCCTGTCTGCATTCTGGGCCCACCAAATCCTAAGATGATAAAAGCGTTATATTGTTTTATTTTCATTTGTATTTTTTTTTAAAGGTTATTGTTTTGAAGTCACAAAGCTTGGGGGAAGTATGCTATGTGGGAATAGTTACCTACGTGTATGTATGGGTTGTGGGGTAACCTTGATGCTGCACTAACATATTCTCATCAACACATAGAGTTGTTGGTTTTCCATCTGGAGGGATTAAATTAGAAAACCAGCAACAATATTGGTAATAATAACTCAATACAATAAAATGCCTGCATAATACTTAGCAGAACATAAATTACATGCCAACTAAGTAAAACATATGCTTTGCCTAATGAACTCGGAGCAATTTAAGGATATTTCTTGATTTACAAAACCGTGTACTTCCTGGCATTTAGGAAGGAAATGAATATAAATTGAGCTGATTATTTAATGGAGGAAACAGGCACTGAGAATTAAACCGGTTGCTTTAACTGTCATCATAGTGGGTCAGTAACATGTCCATCCATAAACTAGGTCCCAGAGACAAGTGTCTTTCAAACTTCTTTGGCTGCAATTCATAGTAATAAACATTTTACCTGGACCTTGTATACATATATCACCTCTGGAGCAAATTTCATGAAATACTACTTATCCTTATTACATATAATGAACTCTGATATATTTAATTTTTTTCTTCTGAAAACTGCTGACCAAACATGCTGCATAAATTTCACAACCCATTAATGGGTCCTATACTACAGTAAGGACAACACTTGTCTAGATACTGAGTTTCATGGGACCAGGGCATGTGTCCTCTTTACCACTATGTACACAGGTGCTTAGATATTTCTGTTGTGTAGAAGGTACTCAAGCATTTAATGAATGAGTGAATTCCATGAGTGACTGTATTTCCAATTTCTTAAAATGGGTAAGATATTAATCACAAGTCAGGAAACCCAGTTTTGATTCTTGAATCATTGTATATCTTTGAGAAGTACCTCCTATATTTTCTCATCTGTGAATCAGAAATTGTAATGTCTAGTACTCATGGGATAAAATGAGCCCACAAGTAAAACTATTTTGATTGAAAGATAAAGAATTACAAATAATGGATTAATGTATTTGTTACATATATACTTTGAAATGCCCAGAGGTATCACATGAAAAATTCTTCACCTTAATATTTTAATACCACTTTATTAATATAAATTAGAGAAAGACTATTTTTAAAAATGAGGTCTTTTCTGAAGAAAAAAATTTACTTAAAATTTCATTGCGTGAAAAAATTGTTCTAAAATGTTGGGCTGGGTAGATGCTGACTTTGAAGAATTAACTGGGCCGCTGAGAGATTAGCATTCTGAGCAAAAGATTAAGCAGATCCATTGTGGTCAACAGAAGTTACTTTTGTGTAAATGGATATTTTTGAAATTCTGAAGAGAGACTTGGTTGGGTCAAGTGCCCTTGTTATTCCTGGAGGAATTTGTTAATTCCTATATACATATCAGGAAATGCTGCCATTTCAAAATTACTGAGGTCTGCATGTATCCATGTCTGTGGAAGATTTAAGGAGTTTGTTATATTGTTTGAATAACAACTAGGAACTCTGAGCTCAGAGAACAAGATGACTTTTTCTCGGAAGTATATCTTGCTGCCCAGCCTAGGGGAACTTTCCTATTTTTCTTCCGGTAAAGCCTACCATGGACCTAAGTTCCCGGGAAATCTCCCAGCTTGCAGTTTGAGTCAAGTGGCACCATCCGGTGGTTTGACACACTGCCTTTGAAATCAGAGAAACTGACTCTCAATTCCGGTTCTGCCACTTTCAATATGTGGGATGCCGGTTTCTTGATATTTGGCATTGTGCGCATTAAATAAGATATGGCACAGGTGCACACGTGTGTATAACCTTGAGCACCATACCCAGCAGATAGAAAATACTCAACGAATGACAGTCCCTGTTCCCCGCTCTTATCATTGTTGTTCTTTGTTATTGCCAGTTCTTTCTTGTCTGGACTCGCTAGCTGTTAAGAGTCGGGCTCTAGAAAAGAGATTTGTTTGCTCAAGAAGTAAGCAGGTTTCTCTAAGGTCCAGGGAAAATCGTTTTACAAGTTGTACCATGTCCTGGGACTCAACCATGGGGACGCCTGGTAATGGCATCTGGAAAGACAGTCACATCCCTGTCTCCACCCGGGAGTGGTAGATACAAACGGTGCATCCTGGAAAGCTGCCTTTCAGCCAGCAGCCTTGCCTGTGTTTGCTGGGGGAAGGGCAGCCTTGTTACAGTTCATACTTTGTTGCTGAATCTGGGGCACTAATGTGATTGCTCACTCTGTGGTGCTGAGCTATTTTGAAGCATCCTTTCCGATCGACTCGAGGCAAAAACGGTGAAGTAGTCATTTGTCTCTGTCACTCCAGTCTTCCTTCCCCCTCCTGTGGTTTCGCCCCTCCTCCTCCCTCCCCTTCCGTCAGTGAATTTCTCAGGCTTTGTACCACAGAGAAGCTGAAAATGGCTTAAAAGCCTGTCCCTTTTAGGTTCCTTGAGCCCAAGAATTACGTGAGTGATTCACAAAGAGGAGTGTTCAGATATTTGCAGGTCAGCAGGGGAAACCACCGTGAATTGGGCGGGGTTCCTCTGCTGTCCTGCACTTGACACTGCTTCTTAGCTGGCCCTCGACCAAAAAGCATCATGTCACTGAAGCAGGAGGCAGATGTACTCCAGCATTTTTCAAGGTGTGTTCTGTGGGAACACATTAGCTGGTTTAAATGTGGTCGACTACATCTAAGAAACAGTAAATCACAGCTAAACAGGCTGCGTGGCTGTACAGTTTCTTAAGACAAACACTTCATGTTCAAGGAGGTGCTTTGAACTTCCAAAGCGGTATTCAGGACGTACCATTTTCCGTCTTACTCAGTCATCTTCCCTTTTTAATTTCTCGTGAAGCACCTTCATCATCTCGGTGACACAGAACATCCTTTACAGAGCACCAGTCTAATTCAACTCTCCAGACCCGTGAGTAAAGTAGGACTGCAAATGGTAAAGTGAGGTGCTCGAGGTTACCCCCCGACCTGGTCACAGAGTCAGGACTAAGGAGTAAGTTCTCAGACTCCATAGTATGGCCAGACACCCTAACTGTCCCTGTGAATTTAATGTTTGTCTTCCCTGCTGGACCGCGTGCCCTACCAAAAGAGGCGCTTTGACTCGTCCACTCCCCTCCGTATCCCTAGCACCTAGTACGGCCCCTGACTTGTGGGGTTGAGTCAGGACTTACGAAAATGGAATTGAGATTGTTCATGGGGATGGCCCTTTGTTGTCCCTGCCTGACTATGTCCTTGGCGTCCCCTCTGAGCCTGTTGTCTGTTCCAGCGCTAGTCACGGACGGGTCAGCACCGAGTTCCGTACTTACACTGAGAATACGTGGTCCCAGTTCCGCTGACGCTGAACCTGTTGAGGTGCAGTCTGTGTGTGACCACATTCTTCTGCGGCTGGAACAGGATGATGTGCACCTTGGGTGCGAACAGGCAGCCCAGGACCACAAAGCCACTGAGGCTGACGGAGATGCACATGGTTGTTGTCTGCACCTACAAGAAAGGGTTGTCTCGTTAAATGTCTGGCTGCAAATTCAATCATGTGGCTACTAAAAAGAACACTGAGAAAAGACCAAACTAAAAAAGGAAACAAAAACAAAAAAACCAAATCATCCACAGTTCTGTTGTTAGTATAACCAAACCAATATAATAATTAAATGGGATCTTCTGGGCTTGGGATGTTCATGGAAACGTCACTGAAGATTTGTAAGCAAACACATTTGTGTCGGGTGTTCCTGAATGCTTGCCAAGACTCTACCTGGATTTTCTTGTTTTGTTTGTTTTCTTCTTTATATTTGTAGAATGACATTTCTGCAGAACCCCCTAAGTCAGAATCCTGAATAGTAAAATATCAATATTCAGTGATGAACTGACCAGGTTGCTGATGGTTTCAGTCGATCAATCAAGTTGGCTTGTTTAAGATTTACTATAATCATGAACAAATTGGGGTATTTTACACTTTCCTTCATCTCTCTTTTTTTGCTGGGAATTCTGCCTATCAGCCATTGGTTTCCCTACTCAAAATCAGGGAACATCGTCAACTTTCTTCTGGGGTCTCCATCTTTAGTTATTTCATTGGCACCTCTCTGAAATTTTGATACATCTGGTACTCCCTGTTCAATCATTTTGTTCTTTAGGCTTCCATACACCTGTTTTTGACAGAGGAATTTCTGTTGCTTCCTCTTTGCCTCCCCTGAAAGTACAACTCAGAACTAGGTTTTATCATCTTTTTTTCATTTGTTGACTTTCACTCTTCATCTTCACTGATCTCATCAACTGTCCTAACTTCAGCTCCCATACATTTTCTGGAAAATCCTAAATTAGCTTCTATATATTTTATTGCTTTCAGTACTGAAAACAGAAATTAATTATTTCTTGTTTCAGTTTCTACTCAGAGTAGCTGTAAATCCTAGAGTAATTTTAGATTTCTTTGTCCTCTTTCTCCAGACAATGCTATTACTAGATAGCATAATCTCTCATGCCCTAAAGTGTCCTACCTTCTTCCCTGATCAAAGAAAGCTGAAGACTGAACAATTAACTGGAGAAACCACATAACGTTAGAAGGCTGCATTCTGTTTGTGACTAAAAAAAATTCATGTTATACTTGTAGCGTAATTCTTCAGACTCTGGGTTTACTTTATATGCTAAAAGCACAATCTGTCCTCTCTATTTTAAACCTCTTGTCCCTTTTAACTGTCCTACTTGGCCCCCACATTGCAGGCTCCTTTCCCTTTTGCTAACTGCTCAGAAAAGAGTCAACTATCTCATTCCACAACGTAAGAAACTTGATAAATCATAACAGTGTTATTTATAGCAAGTCCAATTTTCAGCGTAATTTGTTTTTATTTTTACATAGATAAACAGTATCAGGACTGTATTCTTCCTTTAGAGCTCTACCCTTCCCTCCTCAGCCTTGACTATGGAGCTGACAGGAGAGATATCAGATATTATAATGAAGGCAAGGCACATTGCGATGTGCCAGTTTTCAAGGAAACCTTTTCTAAAAACTTGCCTTTAATGTTGAAACTTCCCGCACTTGAAGACATTACAAGGAGAGGAGAGGCTTTTAGGAGGAAGATGTATTGGAAACGTTGTGCTGTGAGTTGTAGGCCCTTCCTCCCTGAAGGAAGAAGGTTGAGCTTATCTCCTTGCTATGAAGACCTAGAGAGGAGAGCTCCCTTATGGCCTTTCACAGAAGGTTTAAGGTTTTCCTTGCGGGAGGAGGATGCCCTGGCTTGGAGCCTGATTCCTGTCTCGGAAATCTAGAAGGTGAGAAAAGGCTAATTACTTTCTTGGCACAGCTTGCTACTGTACAGAGACTGTCCTTTACTGTAAGAATTTATCAGAACAAAAGATATGTGAGTCCCATGCATGGGCAAGATGGGCCACACTAAAAAGAGCCATCATGGGTAGTCTTGGGCTCGTGTGGAGGAGTTTGGAGTCCTTCCTAGAAAGAGGCCAATGGCAGGGTATAGCTGGGTGCCCTGGGACTGAGCACAGAGCCCCAAGGGACTACTTAAGGTAGGATTTGCCAGCCAGCTCACTCAAGGACTAGCCGGAGAAAAGAAAGCAGCTGGAAATTTCTGAATATTGCATGAAAAACAACCCTTAATCACCATCAGGTATCCTAAGAACCTGTGTTTAGAAAACACTGCAGAGATCACAAAACCATCCAGTTATGTAAGAATTTTCTAGCGTCTTCCTTATTTTTCACCAGGGCTGAGAGGGAAACAACTGGTGGACTGGGGAGTGTGAACAAGGGGAAAAGAAAAGTCAGGGAGTGCAGGCTCTCTGCCGGAGGCGGGCCAGACTTTGGGAGAAAATGAGGATTGATGTTAAGTCAAGGTATGGTTTTGATAATTACACAGGACCAGGCATTTTAATTTCCTAATAGAGGCTATTTTCCCCTGAAAATGACTGTAGAACCATCTCATCTAAGAGCACATACTCATGGGCTTGCCAGGGTTGTAAGCATTTTCATTCATTGTTCTCTCCCCAGCACCAGAAATGGGCCTCACCTGTGGTGAATGCACTGGGATTTTCTTCCAGGGGTGGGGACTTATTACTCTCACCAAATACTAAAGAGGCAAGGGGCAGCAGAACTAAAGATGCATGTTGATCATAGTTTATACAGCATATTACTTAACTTTTCTTACAGAGTCCAAGTAGTAGCCTCATAAATTCACGTGTCCAGTTCCTTTAATAAGTCACACCACTGCAAATTTGTCTTGATCTATAATTCTTCATGGTGCTCTGCTCTCACCTTCCTCAAACTCCCAGCACCACTGGACATGGTTAATTACTTCCTTCTTTTTGGCTTCCTAGACAGACTTCCCTCACTGAAAGTTCCTCGTCTTCGTTTTCTTGTTGGCTTTTTCACTTCTCCTTGAACTTCGAGTGCTGGAATGTCCCAGACCTCAGTTTGGATTGTCTTTTCTTCACCATCTCTTTGAGTTTACTTAAGTACCTCCTCTGTTCATGTAGTTCAAATATTTATTACTAGTTCCAACCTGTCTTCTCGGCCTCCGGACATAGATTCATTTGCTATCTTGGCATATTGTCTTGGACATGTAGCAGGCATATTGGGATTAATAGGTGAGCAAAACTGATCCCTTCCTCCAAGGGTCTCCCCTTGAGTAAGTGACATCAAATCCCCGCCAAGTGTGTAAGCCCCAAACCTGGGAGTCATGCTTGATTTGGCCTTTTCTCTTACACCCACTCATCCAGTCCAGGAAGTTCCGTTCGTTCCTTTGGAAGACAATTCTCCATCATCACTGTCTGTGCAGTGGTCACGTGACCCACTTTGCACAGCCCATGGGGAGTGGAGCTCAAGGAACCAGAGCCAAAGCTGACCCTCCGGCTATCACTATTGCTTTCAGTCATAAAGTCTTAAAGTCCGCGTCAACAAAACTGTGGCAAGCTAACGCGTTACCTTATAAGTAGAGTTAAATCTCAGATGATACAGTCTTTGACAGATTTGGCAATGAGGTCAGAATGGCTTTTTCAAAGAGGAAGTCTGAGGGCCTTAGGGGCTGAATTAACAAAATTTGAGAGAAGTACAAGAGAATCAGTAGAAAAGTGTTGACCAAATTCTATGGCCAACGAGGCAGTAATAGTGCTCCCCTTATTCCCTATTAATGAATGAGGTGGATCTAGGGAAGGGCTGAGGGCTAAGTGACCGGAAGTGGGTTCAGATAGAGCGGCGGGATCAGTGCTGTAATTGTTGCTAACTCTCCCCTAGGATATGGGGTGGATTTCCTCCCTAATCTTTTTTTTTTTTTTTTAAGATTTTATTTATTTATTTGACAGAGATCACAAGTAGGAAGGGAAGCAGGCTCCCTGCCCAGCAGAGAGCCCAACGCGGAGCTTGATCCCAGGACCCTGGGATCATGACCTGAGCTGAGGGCAGAGGCTTTAACCCACTGAGCCACCCAGGCGCCCCGGTCTCTCAGTTTTTTGCAGCAGAACCTGGCAGCAAAAAAGGAGCTTTGCCTGTCTGCAGGATTTCTCTGAGACAGAAAAATGCTCTGGAAAACCACAGATGAGGCACTGATTAGTATTTGGGTTCTTACTGACTTGGATTGGATTTAAAATGCTGACAGAGGGGCTGCATTCCAGAATGAAAGTGACACAAAGAAATCTAGATAAATTCTTGGGGTTGGCTGCGGCACTGGAAAACTTCCCCAGCCCTTTGGCTAAAACCAGGCGAGACTCTGAGAGATGTTATCACGATGAGACAGCAAATGCCCCGGATTAAGATAGACTTCTTTTAAAAAGTCACTGCTGCTCAAGTCAAGGCTGAGTTAGCCTAAGTGCACAAACCATGTGCCCCAGGCAGAAAGCTATCTCCTTTTGGCTTCTGAGTCAGGGAGTTCCCAAAGTTGAAATGAAGTGACAATAATGATGGTCTTGCTGTGCTGTCTAGGGTTTGGGGGGTTCAGAGACACTGGACCTTTGTTCTACTGAGCTAAGAGTAGCTGCTGCATGCTTAAAATTGAAAGCTTATGTTCTTTACTCACTAGTGTGGAGCCACTCTTTCCCTCTGCTGCTGATGCCTCCTTCACCCACCACCCTGATTTTAACTGCTTTAAGGAGAAGGATACTCAGGTTTGTCTCTCTCTCTCTCAAAGAAGTAAATAGTTAAAATAAAACCTATGATGAACACACTATCAACATTTTAGATAAGAACAGAATCAATAACAGAGCTGTGGTAGGACAGAAATAATGTTTGGGTGCAGTATTTTTTGAAATAAAAATGAATGCTAAAAACCTATGATGGGGGTGCCTGGGTGGCTCAGTCAGTTAAGCATCTGACTCTTGGTTTTGGTTCAGGTCATGTTCTCAGGGTCCTGAGATTGAGCCCTATGTCAGGCTCCGTGCTCAGTGGGGAGTCTGCTTAAGATTTTGTTCCTTTCCCTCTACCCGCCTCCCACCGCTCACATGCATTCTTTGTCTCTCAAATAAAGAAGTCAATAGTTAAAGTAAACCCTATGATGAACACACTACCAACATTTTAGATAAGGACAGAATCAATAACAGATCTGTGGCAGGACATAATCAGTCTTAAGGCAGATACTGATCCTGTGTTGAGGACTGTTTGTACAAGGATCAGCTAGCCCCCTTTATATTGCCTAGTGAAAACTGGGGCCTGGGGCACATCCCTAAATGCTGCGCTCTGGCTACAGCTGTGGCTGTGGGTAGTAAAGTCCTTTGTCTCTGAATCGGCAGTCCCATGTCTTCTGCCAGCATCCCTGAAGCCTCACAGTCTAACCTGGTAGATTGCAAGATGGGTAAAAACCCAAGGCAGTTCTTGACAGGTTCCGTCTCCATTGTTAATATTGTACCATGTGATGGGAACACCCACCGCAGCCACCTAACCTGTCTCCCCACTCCCGCCTTTACCTTTAAGTCTGTGTCTTCAGCAACTTGATATTTTTTGTTCTTTTTTGTATAGAATGTGAGATCATACAATGTGAGATTATCAAACTCATCTGCTTAAAATCTTCCAATGGTTTCTTTTTCCATATAGATGAAATCTAAACTTTTTTGCTCTGGCCTGTAAAGTCCTACATGATTTAGCTTCCCTGCCCACCTCTCAGAGAAAATCACTCTTCCATCTATTCATTAAACTATAGCCATAAATACCTTGCTTTTCCAAGACTTTTTTTTTTTTTTTTGGCGTGGGGATGTTCATCCTTGCTGTTTCTTTTGAGTAGCACATAGCTAACTCCTTCCCGTCCTTCAGCAGAGTATTATGAAGTAGGCACTAGCAGGGGTGGCAGACAGATTTTGAAAGACTTTGAGATTTGATATATTTCTTTTAAATCTTCAAAATAGTCAACATGGGAAAACTAGAATGCCTTTGTGAGTATTTGAACCTTGTCAAAATTCCAGTCGCCTCCAGAGGCTCTGCTTACCATGGGGAAAGTGCCCACCGGTGCCACACCCTGTAAAATCCATCATCTTGAGACGCAGAGTATGGTCCTTTGTCCAGCAGCATCTCCACTACCTGAGAGCTTACCAGAAACTCAGAATCTTGACCTGCCTCATTTCTTACTGGATCAGAATCTTTTTTTTAGCCAGGTACGCGAGTGAGCTGTGTACATTGAAGCTTTAGGAACACTGCAGTGACATCACCCTTTTTCTGCCATCACAGCCCTTGAAGCACTGCATGAATTACCTTGCATTTTCATGGGTTCGTTATTTCCTCTCCATCCCTATCCTCCCCTCACTCTCACTAGCCTGTAAGTTATAAATGTTATAAAAGGTATGTTTGTGTTGATAGCTCTATCTCCAAGGCCCATAATAAGTACTCAAATATTTTGGAAAGACTTGAATGAACAGAACATTCCATAATTACTATTAAATCCTTTATGGATGATTTTCCCCCAAACATGACCTAGCTTTTATTTGTATCACTTCAACTGTGATTGGATCCCTGATGACTCAGTGTTTGATTTTTATGCTATCTTGTGGTACAGAAGGAGATGGCCTGGATATTTCTCAAAGATGTTTGAATTTTTGGATTCTTACCTCAAGTTCTTGCTTGCTAGGTCTTGGATGCTTTTATAGTTTCAACTAGTTTTGCTTGTTCTAGACTCCATTCTTTCAAACTCATCTGCCATATTAAGGATAGAGAAATTTGGGGTATAATATGAAAGGCATGGATTTGCATTGGAAAAACTTGTCCTACTATTTCTTACCTGTGCCACAGGGGAAGTTAATTATCCTCTGAGTTTGTTTACTCACAGGGATACTAACATTTGCCTTTCGGGGTGCTAATGAGGATAAGTGAACTTACATATGCAGAGTATCTAGCATAAGGTTGAGGGTTGATCAGTACAAGTTCCTATCTTTCCCTCTTACTTGTCATCATGTCACTTTTTGCCTGAGCCAACAACCAACCAATGAAAATAAAAATTTAAAAATAGCAGGACCTCAGAGCCCTTACTCATTATTTAAATGAATTCCTCTGCCTGTTAAAAATCTCACCAAGTGGCCAATTTCCATTAGTTTCTCACTAGACTCCTCCTCCGAACCCATTTTCTACTTGAGTAAGACCAGTATTCCTGTGTTCTGCTTGGTTCATTCCTGTCTTGCCTCAAGAATATTCCCTATATGCCTTATATTCTCTAAGCTCTGTAACTGCACTTTCCTACCAAGGTACAGTGCGAACTCCCTTCTCTTGAAGGAGTATTCCTGGAAAGACCATTCTTACTGATCCAACTCTTTTTTCAAACCAGTAGGCATTTAAGAGCTTGTTTCACCAATTTAATTATAAATTCTCCTGTGTTAATCTTGAATTCTTTCATGCTTGTTAATTTTTTTCCCATCTGGGATATGAGCTTTTTGAAGACTAGAGTAGTGCTTTATATTTATTTATAATTCACAAGGGGTGGCAACGTACTGAGTCATAGACCTTGTTGACTGTTTGATGGCCAAACTCCTACTGGCTGCCTGTAAATATTTGGCTGAGTACTTTTCTAATGCTGTTCATTCTATCTGAAACACCTGGTCTCCCTCTGGGACATTTTAAATCTCATTCTTGTATTGGAATTTCTAGAACAGTGGTCTCAAGTTCAAGTGCTTATAGGTTCATGCATATGCCTAAGTGAAGGGAGCCAGTTGTAAGCATTCCAGGATTGGTAGCTGTGTGCTCTGTCTAGAGGCATAAACACCAAGGTCTGGCTCAATGTTGCATGCAGGAATTTGAGTCCGTTAAGAGAAACCAAGAAGGGGTACCTTGGTGGCTCAGTGGGTTAAGCCTCTGCCTTTGGCTCAGGTCATGATCTCAGGGTCCTGGGATTGAGCCCCGCATTGGGTGCTCTGCTCAGCGGGGAGCCTGCTTCCCGCCCCCCCCACTGCCTGCCTCTCTGCCTACTTGTGATCTCTGTCTGTTAAATAAATAAAAATAAAATATTAAAGGAACCAGCTTTTTAAAAAAAGAGAGAGAAAAAACAAGAATTTGAATATTTGTATAAAATTCCTCAGTTTTCTAATTTTGACAAATATTTCAAAGAATTTCAAAACAGCACATGCCGACCTAAAGACATCTGTGAGACAATAAGAGCATGTAATTCACTAGGGCCGTGGTTTTCAGGCTTGGCTGAAAATTACTCCCTTGGGGAGCTTTGAAAAATCCAGTTGTCCGGGCCACAGCCCAGGCCAATTAAATGAGAATCTTTGGGACCATGTTCCAGGTACCAATACTTTTTTTTCCAAAGCTACTCCATTGATTCAATGTACAGTCGAATTTGAAAACCAATGTGTTGGAGTCTCCATTCTATCTTCTTATTTCTTTTGCAAATTTAGGATTGGAATTATTTGCAATTATTTGCCTCAGATGATTTCAGTGTGATTGGGTGCCTTAATTAGCTTGGACCCGAAAATGCTCTGCAACCTCTGCCCATTTGCTTTAGGCCACATGGTAAAACTTCTGGTATTGTCCGCTAATTCCTTTGAGTCCGTTGATCTCTTATATTGCTATCCTGTGATAGGAAAAAAGTCATTTTTTTTTGTCTTTTAGAAATAAACATTAATTCATTCAATAAAATTAAATTTTCATAATGCTATTTGTTTATTCTCAGTAGTATCATCTGCTCTTTTTTCTTGGTAGTTTTTTGGAGAATGAGTAGTTTCAAATCACATATCCAGGGTTAAATAATTAATATAGTAATTGGTTCATAGTCTCCATACCCTAAATCATGTCTGCTGAAGATAGCTTCCTAAGAATTTAAGTCCTTCCAGATCTGTAGGAGTGGCTGTGAATGTGTAGACAAAGGATGGAGATGGCAGCATTAAAATGCATTAGCTCTAGCTGTCCATCTTAATCCCCACACTCTCTCGGTTCTAAACCCCTTGTGGCTCATGTGATATGACCTTTGATTTTGCTGATTCAGTTCTGATATTTTCTCTACTGTCACATTTTCCAACTTTTTTTTAACAGTGGTCGTAGCATGCCTGACCATTACCCCAACCCTGAACTTAAGTTATTTTCCTTGTTCTTCCTTTAGTTTAGTCTGTATTTTGAACATGGTTGCGAATCATTTAAAAGACAAGCAACATTGAGCTTTGCGAGTCTCTTGAGGCCATATTTTAAATAGCTTTGTCTTCTTTTTGAGCTGCAATATTCAAGATTTCGGTAATACAGGAATTGCTGGCAAACAGAAGATTTGGGGACGGTTACAGCCTGCAGCAGTACTTTACTTTGTGAAATTATGAGGTAACAAGGAAACGTTTTGCCTCTGGAAAACTTTACGACAACTTAAGAAATATGGAGACTAAAACCAGTTGCCTCAAGAGAAAAAAATTCTTAAACTCACTCCTTAGAAGATACTAAAATCAGAAATATATGCAAAAGTAACTGATGGATGGTTTCAACAATTTGAGAAATTATGGTAGAATGACAAACTGTTTCTTTCAGAAGAGAAGAATTATATTGATGCCCAGAAATTTGAACTATGCATTGCTAGAGGCTTTATGAATAATGGCTTCATTAGGTTCCTTGAACTTATGCATTAATATATATATATATATATTTTAAAGATTTTATTTATTTATTTGACAGAGATCACAAGTAGGCAGAGAGGCAGGCAGAGAGAGAGGTGGAGGCAGGCTCCCTGCTGAGCAGAGAGCCCGATGCGGGGCTCGATCCCAGGACCCTGGGATCATGACCTGAGCCGAAGGCAGAGGCTTAACCCACTGAGCCATCCAGGCACCCCTGCAGTAATATTTTTAACTAGTTCAAGGAATATGCAGCATACACCTACAGAAACTAAAACTGTATAACAAGTGTAACAAATTAACATTATGTTTTAATCTGTTTTAGAGAAGTAATGATGCTTATTTGAAGCTTGAGTCACAGTGTTTAGATCTGATATTGGCTTAATGTTGAAAGTCTCTTTTAATTTATGGATTAATCTGTGGCAGCCAGGTCCTCTTTCATCTTACTTGAAGTATTCTCACCAGGTTCTTAGTGGTTTAATTCTTACCATCTGGTGAATCACTTTCTAAATGTAATTAAAAGTTTTAGGTGGGTGCGTGTATTAGATTTTTCTCCTACTAGATTACAAATTGCTTAAATGACCATGTCATTTACATTTATTTTCCTTTCTGTGACTAGCACAGTGCTTTGTGTATTATACTCACTAATTAAGTGCTTTTAAAATATATTGGATTGATTTCCATATATAATATGGTTCATCATGGCATTTGCAGTTACCAACCTAATAAATGAGATGAAATAGGTCTATTTCAAATCCTACATAGCAAAATATTGGCAGGATAAGGGAAGAAGGAAAAGAAGAAACCATTCAAAGACTTACTCTGTAATCACTTGATGTCACATAAAATATTGGGAGGAAGGCCAGCCAAATGATGCACGTGGTGTACATGGTAAAACCGATGAACTTAGCTTCGTTGAAATTTTCTGGGCACTTCCGAGTTTTGAAGGCGTACACAGTGCATAAGATCACCAGGATGACATCGTAGGTCAGCGAGATCAACATGCTGGAATCTCTGACATTGCATTTTAAGATGACTGTTTCCCGCTTCTCTGGGAGAGTATACCGCCTGGTGCCTGGAGCCTCCAGGATCAGCCACACAGACACCACCACAATTTGCACCAGTATCAGACCCAGGCAGATGAAAACCTGAGAACTAGGGCTGATGAATTTCGGCCTCTGAGCGCCATTCTTTACCCCATCAAAGATGCGGGCAATGCAGTTTGTCTTGGTCAGCAGGGCTGAGTAACAGATAGCGAAGGATGTTCCTAGCCCTAGTCGGCGCAGCGCACAGATGACTGGGGATGGCTTTGCGATGAAGAAGAAGGTCATGCAATAGGACAGACTGACCCCAAACAACAGGATGTAACAGAGCTCCCGGCCTGAGGCTTTGACCAAGGGCGTATTGTTGTGCTTGATAAAAACAGTCACGACTATGCAGGTACACATGAAACCCAGGCAAGCGATGGTCACCGGACCAATGGCCCAGGCGTCTTCCCACTTGATGTAGTCCTCGGGAAGATTATAGCAGCCAGACAGGTCTGCAGTGGGCCACTGCCCGAGGCCACAGTCGATGCAGGTAAACTCATCAGCCAAGTATTCGTAGGGCTCACAGGGGATGCAGATCCAGCAGCAGACATCCCCTGGTTGCATGTTCTTCATTTCATTGGGGGCACAGGGGTCACTGCACTGGGAAGTGGGGACTGAGCTCCGGGACCAGTGGATAGCGTCAACATCCAGGGATAAGGTTTCTGCCCAGTGACCGACCTTCAGGTAGGAGTACTTGCCACCCACATACTGGAAATTGAACACGTTGTACCGTCCCATTCCGTCTCCAAAAGTGTCGAACTTGACAATGCTATCTGCACCTTTATTTGGATTGAATGGAGCTGTGACATGTAAAGTAAAAGGGGAAAAAAAAAAAAAAGAACATTGTTTAGACATTGAAGGAGAGATCAATGACTTGATGCCCCGCTTCTAGCAAAACTGAAAAAACAGTGAACAGGGATTCCAAGGCTGAAATAATTGACTACCATGGAGTTTACACATTAAAAGCTACTAGAGTACTCATGTATTTATGAATTCATTCATTTCACATTTCCAAGTGCCTCCTGTGTGCCAAATGCTCGGGAAAATCCCAAGCACAATACAGCGCCTGCCTTCAAAGGAGCTGATTATGTAACAGAGGAACTGGCTAACACGTAGTTGGAGTCTCTGCCGTGTGTAAATATTCATTCCCTTAAAGATTTCACCGTAGGAACCGGGCACAACTTTGTGTCTCATCCTTATTACGTATTTATGGTGTATAGACAACAAAGTGTTAGATGTTTTCATGAAAATAGAGAATTAATATGAAGAATTTTCCTCTCTCAAAATGAAGAAAAAGCTTTTCATTACAAATGTACAGTATGCTGCCTTTTTAAACTGTTTTTTAAAACAAGTATGATTGACATACAATGTTATGTTCATTTCAGGTCTATACCATAAGGATGCAACAGTCCTGTACATTACTCAGCGCTCACCACAATAAGTATAGTCACCATCTGTCATCATACAACATTATTATGATATTATTGACTGAATTCCCTATGCTATAATTTACATCTCCATGAATTAGTCACTTTACAGGGCAAGTTGGTACTTCTTAATCCCATTCGGTACCTTTAATGCCTATCCCTCACTCATCTCCCCTCTGCAACCACCATTTTGTTCTCTGTATTTAAGAGTCTGGTTTTTGCTTTTTAAAATTTGGTTTGCTTTTTAGATTCTACATACAAGTAAAATCATATAGTATTTGTCTTTTTTCTGTCTGACTTATTTCACTTAGCATAATGACTTTGAGGTCATCCGTGTGGTCACAAATGGTAAAATCTAGTTTCTTTTTTTTAATGGCTGAGTAATATTTCATTGTGGTACACATGGTAAAACCAGTGAACCCCACACTCCACATCTTTCTTATCCATTCATCTGTCAGTGGACACTTGGGTTGCTTCCATATCCTGGCTACTGTAAATAAAGCTGCAATAAACACTATCTTTTCGAATTAGTGTTTTTTTTCCCTCTGGGTAAATATTCAAGTAGTGGAATTACTGGATCATATAGTATTTCTCTTTGTAATTTTTAAAGGAATCTCCATAATGTTTTCTACAGTGGCTGCCTATGGTCTGCTTTTAAACAGTTCAGGTGACTCAGAAGGGAAAAAATGGTAACCCACCCACAATCCTTTAACCCTAATATTTTCATATTTGGGGGCATATTATGCTCTATGTAGCATGTTTATATTCTCATAAACATACGTGGCCTGGATACCTTAAAGGCACCAACAGTATATGGAAGCTAGGTGACAGTGCATTAAAGTTTGTTCTTGACGATACAGTGTTCAGAGCCCTTTCCCTGTCTCACAGCTTGCTGCAAGGATTCAAGAAGAGCAGCTCTCCGAGCATTTATGTTTCCTCTCATCCAGCTGTTTGTTCATCATGTTTCTCTTGCCAGTGTCTGGGCCACCCTGACCATCCATTTTTATGCTACCTGCTTTGGTCTGTGTGCTTACTATTTCACATTGTCCATCTTTATGCTTTCAGTGGGTGTAGAAGAAGAACGTTGCTGGTATCTACTGGTGCACAGGCAGACTCTACTAGTTAGACTAGGCTTGTCTGTGTGAATAAGTAGACCCAAAATTGTTCAGTGGCTCAAAAACAGGGACGTTTATTTCTCCCTCATGAGATCTGGGTTGGTGGGTGTTTCTCCACCACAGGGTGATTTGGGAGCCCAGGTTCCTTTTGTCTTGAGGCTGTGCCAATTTGCAGGGTCTCCTCTTCATCGGCATCCATCCAGTGGAAGGAGGGAATGTGAAGCAGGTGTCCCTGCTTCTTAAAAGGGTAAACCTGGAAGTGCATCTGTTTCCATTCACATCTCATTCAGTAGAAATGAGTTTTCCAGGGCCACACTCATGTCAAGAGGGGCTGAGAAATATAGCTTAGCTAATGTGTGCAGCTAGAACCCTGCCATGCAACGAGAAAATGGAATTTGGAAGACACTGTGTCCTTACTCTGCAGGGGTTTTCTGTCTTTGTTGTCTTCTTCCTGAACTCCATTCCACCTTCTCTGGGGTTCACGTTGTTCCAGCCAGTGGGCAAACGTCTTACCCTTCTTGGGTGAGATACTTTATGAAGGAGAAGGGTCCCTCATTGACTTACTTGGGTCCTTGGTGAAAGGAGACTTGACAATTTACCAAGTAGCCCTCTCCTGCTTAGGGCTCATAGATGCCCTTGGTGGCCTACATTGGGTGGTTTACCATGATGTTTCAGATCACATATAAAATCTGTTAGCAAGTGTAGTCCAATATGCCAAATTTATTCCTCATTTATGATTTTTTTTTTCCCTTAATGATTTTGTTATCTTAGTTGCAATTCAACTGTTTTCTTTTTTTCTCTTTTTGGTTTTTGGATTTTTTTTTTACATTTCAACTTTACTAACTAATCTTTACCTAGCTTTCTGTCACATTCCACAACCCCATCACATATGCCTATGTGTGTCTATATTCTAGCTGTGAAGTGGCTTTGAGCTCATAGTGGTATGAGGGATGTGGTATGAGGGCACAGTTTGGGATTTAGATGACTTGTATGTGATTCTCATCTCTGTCCTTTAATAGTTAGCCAGATTAATCTTTCTGACTCTGTTTTTTTAATCTGCAAATTATAAATGAAAATTATAAATAAAGTAATATAAAAATATAAAATGAACATTTTCTACTTATTTTTAGCACTTGCCAGATACGAAACTATATGATAATTAAGTCTATTGTATTTGTTTTTTCTCTTCATCTCTTTCTACAGTGGTATAATCTTTTTGCCATTGATACAACTTTCGACTATGCTTTAATATCTGTCAGGATGAGTATATAATAGGAGTTGAAACAACTTCTTACTATAATTTTAGGAGTAGGAATCAGTATCAGAATTCTTACATTACATAACACTAACCTTGTTTGGTCTATCACTAAAGTTTTAGGGACTCCTTTCATATGTTACTCCATTTATGTTTAATATTTTAACACATTTTACATCAAGTGTAATAACTTCAGATGTGTTATTAATTTGTTTACTCTCAGCTATGCAATCAATCTCCACCAATGTTCAACTGATATCAGATTATTCTGTAAAAGATTTGTGAAATGAACGTGTTTTACATTCTTAATTTAAATTCTTTGTTATTTTTTTCAAAGATTTTATTTATTTATTTGACAGATAGAGATCACAAGTAAGCAGAGAGGCAGGCAGAGAGAGAGGGAGAAGCAGACTCCCCACTGAGCAGGGGCTTGATCCCAGGATCAAGGGATCATGACCTGAGCCGAAGGCAGCCGCTTAATGACTTGAGCCATCCAGGAGCCCCAAATTCTTCATTATTTTAACAAATATTTTAAAGTTTCTTAAGAGTAATGTATTTGATAGATGATAAAAAATGCTTGCTTTGTCTTTTCTGAGCTGGAAAGTGTTATGGATAAGACTGTTGAACTGTAAGCTAACAGTATAAGCCCTAGAAATAGAAAACATTCCTTTGACAAATCTTTTCCGGAAATGATCTAAGGTCATCAACTGGATATTGGGGGAGACTGGCTAGTTGAGGTTAACAGAATAAATAACACATCTGAGGTTCTTGCATTTGATGTAAAACATGTTAAAATATTCAAGGTTTCACTTATTTGTGATATATGAAAGGAGTCTTTCAAATTTTTAATGATTTGTTAAGCATAAAATAAAGAAACTGAGTTTGATGTTAACATAAGAATTTTGATAGTGCTTCCTACTTCTGAGGCTAAGCTAATAACGTTTCAATTCCCACATTTTTTCTTGTTGGAAAATGTTGACCATTAATACATTTTTAAAAGATCATAGATAAAGACTTTAGCTCTTGCTTTTGCAGAATGTTGCCATTATTCTCATGAGACTATTTTAAAGCTGAGGGGCAGAATATATTTAGATTTTCATCAGTTTTTTTCCTCTCTACTTTTTTATTTTGAAAAATTTCAAACCTACCAAAATGGTAAAAGAAAATTATAGGGGACACTACAGTATTGGGATCACCTAGAATTAACTAATTGTTAATAGTTTGTCATATTTATTTTATCTGTCTCTATTTATTTTTTGCTAATATATTTGCTATTAAAATTCTTTAAAAGTGAAATACCTATACTGAAGTATGTATAGAGCAGGAGTTGGCAAGCTCTAGCCCATGGGCTACATTCTGCCTCTTACCTATTTTGTAAATAAAGTTTTATTAGAACATATCATGCTCATTTGTTAAGCCATATTATCTATGGCTGTTTTCCCACTACACCAGTAGAGATGAATAGTTGTACTTAAGATTGTATGGCCCCCAAATATTTACTATATGATACATTTCATCAAAATCATATAAACTTTTATTTTATAAAAAATTGGCACATTCCATATCAAAATATATAGAGCAAAAGGAACCCATACACAGCAATTTGGAGCATACAATTTGGTAGTAAAGTTAAATACTCATGTATCTGTTTTTTTTATACATGTTTTTTATACATGTACCCTAGAGAAATTCTTGTACATGTGTACCAGAGACATGTAGATGAATGGTGTGAGTACTGTGTATAAGGGAAACACAAGTGGAAACAACTTCAGTTTCCAAAAAATTGGCACCAAAAAAATATTTTGTGTATTATTCACAGTATCATATTGTTATGAAATAAAACTAATGGTAGCAATGGGGACAAAGATGGATGTATTTTAGAAACAATATTGTGTGAGAAGACAATATGACTCTACTTTTATAAACTTCTGAGATGAACTAAACTCAATATACCATTTGGGGATACATACAGAAGTGATAAACTTTTAAGAAAAAGCAAATGAATGATAAAGACCAGATTCAGGATAATGCATATCGGATGAGAAGGACGTATATAGAAGGATGGGCCCGGGAAGAGCACAGAGATGGTTACCCATTATCTTCTGCTTCTTGTTCAGATGAAGTGTTTCCTGTGAATAATTATTTTAGTGTTGTACTTCATAAACTGAACTAAGTATGTTCTTTGTATGGCTTAACATTTCATAATAAAAATATTTAAAATATTAAAATGCGAGAATATGCTCTTCCAGACACAATAAGATGTATTAATTAATCTTGTCATTCTAGGGGACTAATGTTGCCAGTGTTTATTTTTCCTGATTAGCACATTTGGGGGCTGAGCATGTAGTTACAATCAATTGCTCTTGTCGATATAATGAATTACTAGGAGATTTGCTAAGATATAACAGAAAATATAAATAATTTATATATATTAATTACAATCAGGGAAAGAACCACTCTATTTAAATGACATCAAACAATAAACTTCAGGATACATTTAACAAAATATGTGAAGGTGCAATTTACTTTCTATCCATTTTGGATCTAACCTCAAGAACTGTTAGCTAATAAGTTTATGTTGCTTTAAGTGACTAAATTTGTGATAATTTGTTCCAAAGGCAATAGAAAACTAATATGCACATTAAAACTATGTCACATGTGTGCACCTATTCTGCTAATGAGGCTCTAGAGAAGCCTCATTACACACTGCTAGTGGGTAGGTAAATTGGTCTGTCCCCAACAGAGGGCAACTTGACATAGATTTTCAAAATTATAAATGAATTTCACCCAGCATCTCCAATTTGTGGAATGTATCCTATATACATATTTGCATTTGTGTCAAATGATGTTTTCAATGTTTTATTTATTTCAGAACTTTATAATAGAAGAATACTGGAAATGATCAATAATGAGAAAACTGAATACTGTATAGCTATGAAAAGAAAAGAGGAGTCGTTCTGGGTGTCTCATGTTATGGAGATATAACAAATATAAAAATGACACCATTAGAAGTAAACAAAAGCAGTACATATACTATAATATTTAATATGCAATCTTTATGTAAATGGAAAAATAGAAGAATCTATTCCTTTCTTTATTATATGCAAAGGAACTCCAGAAGGATGTTCAAGAAAGTGGTTACCAATGGGCACAGAATCAGAAAAGAACAGTTGTATGACAAAGATGGGAAGGAAATTTTTATTCAATTCTTTCATAGACTTTTCGCATTTTGAGGCATGTGAATATGTTACCTATTCAAAATATAATAAAAAAAGGAAAACAGAAATTGCCGATCAGTTTTACATTTGAGTGAACTTCTAACCTGAGAGCGACTTAGACAAGTAGAACAAAGAAACGTGAAGTCCACAGAGACAGCACAAGGAGCAAGGCAAATGCTTTAAAGCAGGAACGTGCTCTGAGAGACAAGAAAAGGGTGCAGCATCTTCTTAAAAAGGAATAATCAGAGAACAGTCATGAGCTTCTGGAAAAGAAACAGCAGAACTAGAAACTTAATACAAGGATGAAAGGTACATTTGAGAAAACTCAAGTTTTGACAAAAATGCTGAGAAGGAAAGCAGGAAAAACAGGAAAACTAGTGACTACTCTGTGGAATTTCAACATTCAATCAACGAGAGTTCCAGAAAGAGAGAGAGAAAATGGAGTGAGGACATTATCAAAAGAGTCAAAGTGAATATCTGTGGAGAAAGGATGTGGCTGGAAAAGAGAAAAGCAAGAGACAGTTGTTCTTTCTCATAAGCTAATTGAATTCATGTAAAAATTATGTGCATGTATTGTGATAAAAATAAAACTATAAAGTTAAAAAAGCATGATAAATAATTGAGCAAGGTCACGCACAACAGCTTGCAAAGTAACTTACGGAAATGATATTTTGCAAATATAGTAACAAGTGCTTGATAAAGAGGGTGGTGGACAAATAGTACTTCTGGTGAAATTGTGTTTTTTAATACCTGTGTACCTGGTACTAAATTTGTCCAATATACCGCAAGGTA
Organism: Lontra canadensis; assembly: GCF_010015895.1. Lineage (NCBI taxonomy): Eukaryota > Metazoa > Chordata > Mammalia > Carnivora > Mustelidae > Lontra > Lontra canadensis. The sequence continues at coordinate 102,018 of NW_022631317.1, forward strand.
TGGTCTAATGTCTAAATCATTTGAATGCAGAAAATACATGCAAAACACTTTACATAAATGCATCATGAATTCTGAACCCTCAGCTGGAGCGTTAGCTTGGAATGAAAGGTTGCCGAGTCTATACTCCAGCGACAAAGCCTGAAAGGAGAACCTAGAAGAAAAAGATGAGCCGTGTCTGTCAAATTTCCACAAGAGAGAATAATCCCATTTCTGAGGTTATTCCACACATGCCCAGTCTGGGGAGTGCGGGGGCAGGGAGGAAAACCAGGCTCTTACTCAGGTGCTGCTGGAGTCACTCCAATGACAGAGCCTGGAAGCTCTAGGCTATTGATCTCATTGTCTTTTTGACGCATTTAGAGTTGCCTCTGAGTCAAATGGCTCACCTGGGAAATAAAATCCAGTGAACCAGAATCGTGGAGATCAGTTGTACGTGTCTTTGGAGTGAGGAGACTCCAGGGAGTTGCCTGTTTCTAAAGTTGAATTTCACCAAGGGAGCAAACATCATTAGAAATCCATTTGTTGTTGCAATAGTGTGAAAGAACCCAAATGAGAGGATGGAAAAGGAACTCGAAGGATGGCAGAATTTTTTTGTGGAAAGATTTGTAACCTCCAAAACCCAATTTCAAGTCCTTTCACTATCTGCCTCCTCAAAATCAGGTCCCAACTTTTCAGAAGAAGGCTGATGTGGCCCGAAGTCAGGAGAATGACTTCTTAGTTCAGCTCATTATCCAATTAGTTTTGACCTCAGTTTTTAATGGATTTATTTGAGAAGTTTAGTGCCAACGTGACCAGCTCTCCTAAGGCCCATTTGGTAGAGATGAGGGGAGCCCATGCCTTAAAAATATCGTAGGTAAATGGCAGGAGACAATTAAATCAGTTCTTTATTTTTGCCTCTCAGACAGAAGTCCAATTAAGGTAAGACAATAATGTGGCTCTTAACAGGCTTTCAGTAATGGGAATATTACTGCCACGGCCTCGGTTCACATTCATAAATACTAATGAAGATTGTAAAAGCTACTAACGGCAATACGGCTCCAAGTTACAACATTTTCCAGCCAGGCAATCACTGAGGTTTCAGTGGACTAATCTTATGAATTGGAATAAAGACATAAATGAAAGGACAGAAAATGGCATCTCCCTTGAAAGACCTTATTGGAGGTCAAGAGGTAAAGAAACCAAAATCCTTTGGCTAGAGCAAACAATCATTTACAAACATCATGCAGCAGAGAGATAGGAAATAGGAAATAGAAAGAATCCTTGGTATCAGTAATTAATTTCCCTACCGATTAGGAAGAAAATTGTGGATGCATTTCTCATGGTTATTTATCAACGGAACCTAGCTGCTGGGGCAAAGCACCATCTAGATGTCTAAGGTGGTCAGTCTCACATAGGAAAAATGCTTAGTAAGTACCTATAGTCCATAGCGAAAGGGAGTGTTCGAGAGAAGCTATTGAAAGAACATCAGGTTTTCTTGCGAGGTGGGTATTAATGACTTTGGAAAAGGACTCTCTTAAGTTGTCCTGAAAAGTTAGTATGGCTTATGCTTCTAATGCTTTATTACATATTATCCTGGTTTTCCTATATCTATTCCACATATTACTGCTGAATTTTTCAGCCCTCAAAACAGCTCAGCAAGGACCAATGTGCTCTTAGATAGGAGTGGAGAATGGGGAGGAAAGGCACAATGAGTCAAAATTAGTAAGATGCCAGTCTCTTTCTCTCCCAGTTCAGGGGTCAGGCTCAGGGTCAGCCTTTGCTTACTTGGTTTACTTCAGCTAGAAGTCTCAGGGTGGCCGCTGAATCTTTGGTTAGGGATCCTCTTTAATGGGAAATAGTGCTATTATCCTATTGTTTTCTACCCGTTCCCACTCCCACTGCCCCTGTTACATAATGTATGGGCTTTTCTCACAGACTCTGTGATGAATATTTAGACTTTCTAAAACCTTTAAACAGACTGTATATATAGAAAAATTACAAAAATAAGTGAATTATTACAATGTGAACATATGCATGTATTATCACAGTTGTTAAGAAATAGAGCATTACCCATCCCCTCGTTCCTGTTCCTTCTCCCCAAAGGGTGCCACCATCATACATTTTAGTACAAGGAACTAGTTTTGCCTGATGTTAAACTTTATACCAATGTCATCATAAAGTATATATTGTTTTGTAACATTTTTTGCTCAAAATTAAGTTTGGTGAGATTCATTCAAGCAGTGGTCAGAAGCTATAGTATTTTGTTATATGAGTTTCTTTAGCCATGCTTCTGTGGAGGGGCATTCCTTCCCCCCCCCCTTTTCATGACATCTTGAGCTTATATAAATAATGCTGTATCTTTGACTGGGTTGATCCAGAAGCAAATCCCAAGACTAGATTTGAGTTCAAAAGTTGATGTGGGAGCTTGCAGGGGAGTAGAAAAGTAAGGTGTGGACAGGAAAAAAATATCTCACAGAGTGTTTCACTGAGTGCCGGTGGGTCTCGTTCTCACTGGGGTCCTCATGAACAACTAGGTGAACAACTAGTCACCTCAGTTCTCACTGATGTGGGAAACCACATCAATTAGGAGTAGAGACCCAGCACCCCAGCTTACCCACCAGCTTGGGGAGCACAACTCTTGTTTGTCATTGGTGATAGCTTTTCCAGGGATGGTGGCTTCATGGCACTTTCAACCTGCTCTAGCTACAGGTGACCTGTGACCAGGAAAGCTCCTGGCAGCACTGCAGATGCTTCTACATGGAAGCCACTGTCTTAGATGAGGTTAGTGAGTGTGAAGGTGATGTGGGCAAGTCACTGAGAGCATCCCCCATGTGCTGCTATCACTAGTTCTATACACATGGCATTTGTCATATGTGTGTGGGAACAAGTGTGTGTATGTACATACATGAACAGAGTGGTGGGGTGTGTGTGTGGGTACAAGTGTATACACATACATGTATGTATACAGTGGTGAAGTATATGTGTACAAGCCCATTTAAGTATGTATACATATGTAGTAGGACAGTGTGTGTATATATGTACACAGTAATAAAGTGTGTGTGTGAGGGTATAAGTGTATATACATGTTTATGTATATGGTGATGAAGTGTGTGTACAAGGGCATATATGTATGGATATGTACACAGCTGTAAAGTGTGCATGTGGGGGGGCACAAGTGTATTATGTATGTATATGTGCACAGTAGTGAATGTGTACGAGTACATATATGTATGAATATGTACATAGTACTAAAGTGCATGTATGTGTACAAGTGTGTATATATGTACTCAGTAGTGATGGGTGTGTGTACAAGTGTATATAGGTATGTACATGTACACAGAAGTGAATGTGGGCGAGGTATAAAGTACATATGTGTGTGTGTATACAGTGGTGACAAGTGGTATACAAGTGCCTATATGAATGGGTATGCATATGATAGCGAAGCGTGTGTGTGCAGGGCTTATCTGTATGGGTATTTACATAGCAGTGAAGTGTGTGTGTGTGTAAAAGTGTGTAAATGTATGAATAAGCATAAAGTCCTGAAAGAGCTACGTATTTGAGCTCCGGTAGCTTCACTTCCCTGATGTCGCTGACTTTGAATTTGAGCCGTGCAGGTGGAAGTGTAGTGACGTCTTGGACATCGTGTCATCAGGATCTCCTGCTGCGCTGATACAGTGTCCTGTACGTTTAGCTTTAAGGGAATCGAGTATAACAAATTAGAGGAGTAGCTGTTTCATGTCCATCTCTTTCCTCAATCTTAAGCCCCTTGACAATGTGTCGTTCATCTCTGTTCCCTGGTCACCTGAGGCAATGCTGGGCACATAGTAGGTCTTTACTAATTGTTTCCAAAACTGATGAGTACATTTATTAGACTGAAGAGCATCATCTTAGGAACTTAAAAGACACTTCGATTTCTGAATGAAATACTAATCTTAAGGAAATGGGCCTTTGCCTCTTTGTTTTGATGATTTATTCTATCACTTTGCCACCACACTTAAAAAACATGGGTCTAGGTTGTAGTTTCCCAGTCAGGGGTGATTTTGCCCCCAGATAATATTTGACAACATCTGAAGAGATTTTTGGTTGAGGTCTCAGGCCTGGTGCTGCCACTGGCCCCAGAGGGGGTAGAGGCCTCCTTGGGGGTAAGTGTGGGGGCTACCTAGTCTATGGTGCACAGAACACACTGCCACGGCCAATGTTATCCAGCCATTAATGTCACCGCTACCAAGACAGAGAAATACTCATCAAGGATAATACATGTTGGGATTTCTAGAGATTATCTGATAATGGCTCACTTCTTTATGGACTGAAAACCCTCACACCAGATTGATTCTTTATGGTGTTACAATATGGAGTTTCCTATTACCTGGGGTTTTTTTCTCCCTGCAGACAGTTCCAGCTTACAGGCTCCCTTCAATTCTCCTTCAAAGTCCTCTCCTTTCCACACACAATGAGAGCTGTGCTGAGCGTTCTCCCCACCTCTACCAGAGACCCCATTTCACAGGGATCTCCTTGGTTTTCCTTTCCTCCCCTTTTGAACAACTAGTCACCTCAGCTGGATGTGTCCTGGCCATCAATCCTGTCCTAGGAGAGATGGCAGCTCTTTCACATAGCTGGGGTAGGTGGCCCACGCTCTTTGGAGCAGACTCACAACATATAGAATAGATGTTAGTGGGGAGAACTAAGGTGGGACTTCTCTCCGATTTAATGGGATGTCCCTTGCACAAACCAAAGCACCCAAGAACACTGGTGATTTGCAACCTTCACCAAAGGTTTTCAATTTGGGGGAAAGACATTGTGAATTCTGACGACAAATTTAATCTGTCCTCATGTTTTTTAACTACGTGACTACATCAAGTAGTAGAGCATAGATTTAAAAAAAAAGAAGAAAACAGGGGGAAAAGTCTTTCCCCTAAAGCAGATGGAAGTACATATCCATCCATGGCTTTACGAAGAGAAGGCTTGTGTTCTCTGTTGGTTTGCCCTGCATCACTCCTCCCCTGCAATGCCACAGATTCGGATGTGGCAGAATTCAGTGCAGTGTGATAGGGACAGAAGGTGAAAATGGCTGAGAAAATCCCATTCAGAGGAGTTCGAGGATTTCAGTAGTGCCAACTAAAAAAAAAAAAAAAAGCCAACTTGAAAAATGTGAGCAGAGCTAATATACTGAAGAACATAGTCACAGTAAGCATGCTTAATAAATCCAACTTTCCATTTTTAAGCAAACAACATACTACTTTCTATGAAAAGCAGAAATTATATTCTTCAAGGGTGAACTTTCCAAAGATAAGCTCAGCAGCTTAGCACGAAGTAACTGAAATTTTCTACGGGGGAAGCAAATTAATTTCTCTTCTCCTGTCTTATGCATGCATGGACATGCGTGTGACTCTCTGTGTGGTATCATGTGAAGAGAATACAAGGGAAAATAAATGACTTCTCCCAGCATGCAAGTCTATTGTTGGCCTGTCATGTTTTTCCTAAGCTGCTTTAGCATACATAGCTTGTCTTCTGTCTGCACAGAGAGGGGCTGCATTTTTGAACTACAAGACTTCAAATAACCTTGTCAGGTCATCAAGCACATCCCTATACTGCTGAAAAAAATTCCAAACTCACATCTTCCTGAAAGGGTTTCCATTCCATTGGAAATAATTAATGTGGCAAATCTGAAAATAGTAACTTCTCTTCACTTTGTGCCATAATTTCTATTTTGAATTATTATAAAAGTAAGGATGATAAGGGTATCATAAATCTGGCTATTTTGTTCCTTCATAGGAAATACTTCTAGAAAGCGACCAACCTTAGAAATAATTTTAGCTCATACAAATCTCATTGCCATTCCTCCAATTATTCATAAGGTAGAAAAAACTGGGTGGTAGATAAACATATTCCTTTAAACATAACCATTACATATATCAGATAAAATTATTATATACTAGTATATAATATATATATTATATGACAAATAGATATACTTATATATTAATATATTAATTCTATATTACATATGCTATATAATTGTTATGCTTAAGGAATATATTATTATTCTATCACCAAATTAACTTTATCTATTACAAAATCATATACATATTTTTTCTTGCTTATGTTCCCATGCTTCCCATACAGTGTTTTTTTTTTGTTTTTTTTTTTAAGATTTTATTTATTTATTTGACAGAGCTCACAAGTAGGCAGAGAAGCAGGCAGAGAGAGAGGAGGATGCAGGCTCCCCGCTGAGCAGAGAGCCCGATGCGGGGCTCGATCTCAGGATCCTGGGATCATGACCTGAGCCAAAGGCAGAGGCTCTAACCCACTGAGCCACCCAAGCGCCCCTCCATACAGTGTTTTTATTGAAAAGCCAGGGGATAAGGCACTGTTCACACCTAGGAGTTTATCTAAAGTCATCCTTGAAATCACTGGAGAGGATGAGGGTATTTTTATATCAGTGTCCAAGCAGGTGAAGTGTCCAAGCCACATGAAGTAGACAAAAGAACCTTGGGGATCTTCTACTGCCTTTTTCTCTTCCTCTTTTTTATTCAGCATTCCTTCTTGTTCCCAATACCCAAGGTTCCCATGTAGACCTAAGCAAAACCAATTCCCATTGAAGTTCTAAATTCTGTTGATGTTAAGCCTTTCAGGGATATTCTTATTGAAAGAGATTGTCAAAGGACAGTGCTCACGGAGAGTGGAATCTGCTCTTTCAGGGGAGAAAGAAGTTTGGCCAGAAGGTTTGGCCAGAAGGTTTGTTCAACTTTTCTAAAATAATACCATTTGGGGAAAGGGGAACACTTTTGTTCTTGGCTCATCTTTTAGCACCAGCCCTTAGAAAAGGGAATTTCTCCTCCTTAATTTCCATCCTTTCCCATAATATTTTTTCTCCTCCATGGAGAACAATGACAGTATCACCATAACTAAAAGAGACAGGCAGATGGTCTTCTATCTCCAATAACCTACTGATGGAGGGGCAAACCTCACCTCCGTGTTCATGTCCACCACACATGGCCAGTTTCCAGGGTGCACAGAAGGGGTGGCACTTGCCTGGTGGTGCCCCCACCAGAGAGCCCCCAGCTCTCTGTGCCACCTGTGACAGGACAGGCGGGGAGAAAGACTTGCCATTTGCTACTCATACAAATGGATATTTGGGTTAGTAAGCTTGGAATCTGCTCTAAGATCCAGCCCCTTCGAAAGGGCTTGTGGGAAACCAGAGCCTTTTTTTGCTCTCAGGCTTTTGCCCAGTGTTCTAGCCATAATATCAGAAAAGTCTTCTATGAAGGAGGATGTAGGGAGAGGAGATTGGGTACTGGTTTAGTTATTAACAAAAACTGAAATTAGTTTCCTCTTGGTGATCCATCATTATGTGTTTAGAACCCAGGAGAAGAAAAAGAGAAAGAGGATTTGGCAAAAAATCCCATCCTAATGCTCTGAACTCCGCCCCCATCCACCGGCCCCACCACAGAGCTAACCATCTGTTTTCCATGTTAGTTCTAACCTATAATGTCTTAAAGAAAAGGGCAGAAAGCAGGAAAGAGAGGGAAATGAATCTCAGTCAAAAAATAATCCAGGGCGACTGGGTGGCTCTGTGGTTAAGCATCTGCCTTCAACTCAGGTCGTAATCCCAGTGTCCTGGGATTGAGTCCTGCTTCAGGCTCCCTGCTGAGTGGGGAGCCTGCTTCTCTCTTCCTACTCCCCCTGCTTGTGCTCTCTTTCTGTCAAATAAATAAATAAATAAATAACTTAAAAAAAAAAAAAAGAATCTAACAGCAGCATCAAACGTTTGTTTCCTTTCAAATTGGAGCTACCGGGCAGGTGTACAGAGCTGGGCAAGAAAAGGCAGGAACAGAGCAGAAAAAAAGAGAGAGAGAGAAAAAGAAGAAACTGAGAGGAGGATGGGGAGGGTGATGTGATGATGAGTTCTGGCGGATTCATCTTTACCCTGAAACTGGATATTGATCCTTGTTTTCATCCTAGTTCTGGTTCTCATGACCATATGCATAATATGAATAGCAGCTTCAGTGATGTCTGCTATATAAAGAGAGCTCTATCAGAGGAGGCCATTAATATTCCTGTGGACTGTTGTGATAGGCTCCTAGCTGATTTTCTGTATCCAGTCTCTTGCCTTTGTGTTTCTGGTTCCTCTTAAAATGTCTTTAAAGTACCACAACCACCAAAATCTCATCACACCACTGCATGAAGGGCTAAATTGCTTTCCTGCTGCATCTAGCAAAAGTGACTGAATTTTGTTGTTTGTTTGTTCTTTTTAGGGTAAATATAAATGTCCAAAGAAAAAAAAAGTTCTGCGATTAAATAAACTGGATTAACATAGCTAAATGAGTTTCATTTCTGAAGGTAGCATTTAGCCCTTCTAGCATCTAATTCGTGAGTCAGTCTGCTTTGAAAGTCATCCAGAAATTGATAGGATGTGTAGCCTTTCCCAACGTTTCTGACTGCCCAATTTTATTTTAATGTGTTCACTTTACTAAAGGAGCCTACCATCTTATGTACAGTGTGTCTTGGAACGATACCTCACAGAATCAAGCATGGCTGTGAATTCCGGAGTCCTGCAACATTGCCCCCACCCTCTGCCACCGCATCCTTCTTGCCCTGTCCCTTCAGAAACCACAAGGAAACCTCACTGCCCGCTTCCTCTTCGCCCATGTGTACGCTGTACTTTTCCACCTGTAGAGGTTCACTCAAATCATTCCCTGTGCTTCCTATGCCCTTTCTTCCCTGGAATGCCTGCCAAGTTGTCCACGCTCCTGAAGGCCAGCACAGATACTGCATCTCCTGCCGTTTGCTGCCTCCAGGCTGAAAGCATCATTCCTCTTTGTCATCCCGTGTATATCATGTTCCTTTTCCTTGGTGCTCACCACCTGTCTCTCACATTATAATTTTTTTTTTCTGTATCTGTCTTCCACTTTTGTATTTTATTATCACTAAGTCATGAGCCCCTCAAAGGCAGAAGCCAAACCTTACCATCTTTCACATAGGAATTATAACCTTGCATCTATAGGCTAAGTCCAGCCTGAAGAATGTCTTATTTGTCCTCTGTTGTATTTCCAAAATATCTGAAGTAGTGTCTTTTATTAAAACATTGAGATAAAAAGTGTAGATTTATTTTTTGAAACACAGGAAGATGTGGTGACCCTGGGCCTTTGTGGAGCAAGAGAGGCTGTTGGCAGGAATTCCAGGCTGTCTGCTTCCTCCCGGTGCTGACCAGCCCGCTGATGATGTACTTGTCTTTCCACCCCAGCGATTGTGTCTAATACAGAATAGGTTCTTGAGAAAACAGGTGTTTTAAGCCAAGTGTAATTACCTCACTAAATTTCAAGGGACAGGGGAAAAAAAAAATCCCACTAGTTAGAAAGAAAATTACAGATTTTAAAATTTGATTTTCTTTTCGAAATGAGCAGAGGGAAAATGAATTAAGGAGGCTGCTGGTGGAAAATGCAAATACACCAGAGATGCTTGGCCATCAGTGAACACTCTTTCTGGGGTCTCAGAGCCCGTGTGTTCACCTCCAGCAGAGTATGTTTCACCCTCACTAATTTGTTTCCTTGCTTGGATGGAAAGCATGTTCCGGGCTGGGCTGTGACATGCATCACTTTTCCTGCAGTCTAATCGACTGCTTGCATTGGAATCTGTCTCATCACTTACTGGTCACGTCACTGGGGTGTGTTTAGTCCAGTGTCCAGCACACAGAGAATGTCCCATGACTCCTGGCTTAATTAAGAGAGCACCCTCTGGTAGGCAGTTGATAACTGTTTGTTGAATGAATACATAAGCGAGTGCACCAGTGTGCACCGTTGTGAAGCCACTGTGTGGTCAGCCAGCTGGTTTTTACCTCAGTTAAATGGCTTAGGTCTGTTCAAAGCATCATCACAGGAACCTCAGCACATATACCCATGTAGAATACAAGAGGTAATGAAGAAATGTCAGACTTTGTCTGTAGGACCTAATGTTGGCTATGGAAGTGAGGAAAAAAGAACCCCAGACTTTGTCTCTCTGCACATTTAGGGATGTTTTTGCTGGAGGGGGGCCACTGGAGGGTGTTGAGAGGGCAAGGTACTGGAAGGCTGGAAGCGTTTGCTTTGGGGGAGTCTATTTTGGTCTGTAGACGTGCCTGCTTTCCTTCCCTGTTTTTTTCTCTCGGAGAACCTATACAATTTTGATGACCGGGATTTTGTCTTACTAATTGTGATCACCTTAGTACCTAGCGCTTAACAAATGTGTGCTGGGGCAATGGATAAAGGAATCAGAAAAAGAATGAACAATATAAGGCAGAAAGCAAGGAACCTCCCCAAACATCAGCTGATACGTTGATGAAACTCGTGTACAAACACGTAAGGTAAGAGTATATTATTGCACGGTGCAGTGAGTATGGTCTTGCCATTCTGAAGGGCCCTGGTATATTTGGGGCTAGTACTTGAAGGCTTTTGCGTGAAAACTGAAAATTGACTATCTGCTTGTGAAAACTACTTAACGCATACTACTTGCTGAATTTATTTGGAAAAGCCTATTTCAGGTATTCTTTCCTGTTATTTATTGTAAAACAATGACTTTGAAACAAGGTAATACCTTCTCGCCTGTCTTCTGTAGAGCCCTGAGGCGGGTATCCTGCCGGAAGTCAGTGCGGCCCCGCCCTGCTGCGCACGCAGCTCGCTTCGCGGCGGCCATGACAGGCCCCGCTCGCTGCTCTCTGTCAGAAAACTCGCCACACTCGAGTTTTGACCTCCAAGTCTTCTTACCCACAAGATTCACACCCTTTCCCTATGTTGTGAGGCAGACACCTTCTCCGCATCAAAACTTACCCACAGAAAGAAGTGTAAGTATCGGGGTATGGAGACCGGGGTATAAATTTAAGTCACTGTGAGAACCTGCTCGCAGGTTTATTTGGTAAAACTCTGCAGTCGTATTGTGGAAAATGAAAGCTTTGTTCTAGTTAACGGAATTGAATACGGCCCTCTGGGACCAGGTAATTGTTGGAAGGGTGGGAAGAATGCATTCGACAGCAGCGGGGAATCTTTGTCATCCCCGGGTCACCTGGAACCGGGCGGAGGTCATCCTCACATCTTCTCCTCCTAGTTCGATTTCATGTGGATTTCAGGGTACGTTCTGTGGAGTGTGGAATGGGCAGGATTTTTCTTCTTTCCTTTTTTTTTTTTTTTTTTTTTTTGGCCTTTGTTTCGGTTTTTACTATTTTCGTGGTAGCGAGGGCTTTCTATTTCACAGCTAATGACAGAGGACTCTGGAAGGAGGCGGAGACAGTGTGTGATTCAGGCATTCACGGGTTAGAACATTATACATCTTGGATCAAAGGCGTCTGAGGAACTGCTCCGCCGAAATTCCACTTTGAGGCCAGTCCATTCTTCGCTCGCTGATCATAGACCTGCTATGCGTCCGCGCCCCTGGGCCTGCTGGGCAGCGTGGCATTAGTTTCCACTCAGCCTCTCCAGCCCTGATTGTTGCCGCCACAATGGTCAGGGTTCTATACTTTTCTTCAAACTGTTTCAAAATTGTCCCTGGAGCATTTCTTTTGTTGGCTTTCGGGTGTGTGATTGTCCTTCTTGAATGCGCGATGTGGTAACTCATTCGAAACACAAGCCATAACATTTTTAAGGTAGCAATTGGAATGAAAATAAAGCCCTTTATTTCAAAGCTTCTCTTGATAATGTATGATTAGAGAAGGAAGAAATTTGCAAAAACTTTGTTGCAAGAATAGAGGGGAAAGGTGAAAAACTGATTTCCCCTCCCTTAAAGTTGCTGCTTCCCACACATGCATAAAGACATACAAACAATGACAGCTATTACTTTCTTTTTCATTTTCATCCTGTGAATTCAGGGAATGGCACAGGCATCTCTGGCTGTGATAATTGCCATGTAAAGTGAAGTGTTCTTTCTAGCAGAGGAGTTGGGAGCTGTGGGAGCGGGCTCCGCAGGCATCCATTTCACCAATGGACAGGTCTTACAGAGAGGAGTTCCGGGTCGGGTGCTTCAGGTCACCTTGTGATGGCGGGGGAACAGCCTCAGCCTTCTTTGCCCAGTGCCCTTCGGAGGTCTGATCAATGAGATAGGGATTCGGTGGCTGGAAGAGAAGCTTTTGGTTCACAGTGTACATCTGCCTGCCTAGGAAGTTGACCCACATTATACAGCACTGCTGGATCAGAACTTCCTCTTTTATTGCTGGTCGTAGTAATTAGTTTTTGGACTTTTAGGTGCTGCTGGGAAGTGACTACAGCTGCTGGCGTCTGCTGGGTATTGAGCCATTTGGCGTGCATGCATCTTCTTTTGCTGAATAATAAATACCCTTGCTCTACTCCACTGGATACCTTCTTGACACTTCCTTATAATCATACAAGGAAGGAATCTTACACTATTGAGTATTTGAGTATCTATTTGAGTAATGCTTTGTATCCAGCTTTGTGTTTTACGTACATCACCTCATTTAATTTAACCTGACAAAGTAGGTCCTAAATGACGTTTGGCAGATGTGGGGACTGAGCATGAAAGGGGTTGTGTCACAGGACTACTAAATGAAAGTCTCAGAAGCAAAGCCAGGGTGCATGAATCCAGTGCTTGGTTTCTAACTATGGCCAATCCTATCCTACTCTGAGTCCTGGATCCCCCCAGTCTGATTTACATATCTGTTCATGGTACTTCCATAAGCACTGAGTGTATCTGTCATAGTCATTTTCACACACTGCTTTGGTTGTCTTGAAGGCAGAAACCATGTCTTATTCATTCTCAATGTTTAGCACAGTAGGAGGCACATAATAAGCATTTCAGGGATTGTTCACTAAATGAATGATGAGGAATGATAATGAATGATGAGGCTTAATAAATGAACATGCTCACAGTATGATTTGAGGATTTCTATAAATGGGTCATTTGAGGAAGAATTCATTTTTTTGCTGTCCCCATAGAAAGCAGTGATCCAGACTGGAAAGAATGCCCTGGTCGGCAATATGAGATAACGCCCAAGGAGACGTGCCTAGGGGACATGTTATGGGAATGGCTTGCATGTGTACTTCAGCAGTTCCAGACTCCCTTTCTGGCTCTAGGCTGCTTACCAGATAGTTCCTTTTGTGGTATCAGTGTCTTGGATAAATTTAGCATAATTGCTGTGAGCATCTCATTATTGATAACTTTTGAAACCATGTTTGTGAGTTCTGATTATGAATAATTTAAAAATTGCCATCTTTTCAATTAGGGTGAAGGAAGAGGTTAAGAAAGATTAGGTTAGAAGGTTAAAAGGTTAGAAGGCCTCAGATTCTCTTCATCTTCCCAGATTCACCACATAGGAATTTTCTTATGTTCAATAACAACTCCATGAGGTGAGTTCCCTTACTATTCCATTTTTTAAAGCAGCTCAGAAAAGACTGTGTTGTACTTCCAGAGATTTTTCAGCCTGGGAAATGATTTCCCAGACCTCATCTGAGAAATATCCTCTGCCCCACAATTCCTTCTGCACACTGCAACAGGAAAAATCTTCCTAAAATCACATTTGCTAGGTCTAAACCTTAATAGTTCAAAGTCTTTAGCTGGAGAACTGATGCTTTTGACAGTGTGATTCTTTTACCTCCCTAACAAGTGCTTAACTACTACTCTCTTATACCCCTTCCATCTCCCCAATACTTGTCCCCTCCATTCCCCTCCCCAGACCATCCTCTCAAGCTCTATGCTCCATGAGAACCAAACAATTTTCTATTTGCTGAAAAATCCATGTTATTTGCCTATGTTCCTTTGCATCTTTCATACACTTTGCATGGGTCCATCTTTACTAATTCTTATTTATGGCTCAAGATATGTATAATTTTTTGCTAACCTCCTGAAGTTAGAATAAATGATGCTCTTTTGGGGCGCCTGGGTGGCTCAGTGGGTTGAGGCCTCTGCCTTTGGCTTGGGTCATGATCCCAGGGTCCTGGGATCGAGCCCCGCATCAGGCTCTCTGCTCGGCAGGGAGCCTGCTTCCTCCTCTCTCTGCGTGCCTCTGCCTGCTTGTGATTTCTGTCTGTCGAATAAATAAATAAAATCTTTAAAAAAAAAATGACACTCTTTTATATCCTTTTAGTATATGATTCTAACCTCAACTCATTCATTTATCTAGCACCTAGGCTAAAAGCATCAAAAACATACCCATGATCCTTGTCTCCATAGAGGCTGTTCTAGTGAGCTACAAACAAATAAAGTAACTTCAAATTGTGCTAAGTGCCATGCCAAAAACTAAGAGAAGGTAATGGTATGGTGAACAATGAGTCATGGCGGTTGGGAGGATTCTTTAGATAGGGTGATCGAGGCAGGCTTCTTTAAGGAAGCACTATTTCAGCGGAGCTTTAAGATAAGAAGCAACTAGGCATTTGAGGCTCTAGAGGAAGAATATTCTACCCTGAAGGAGCAGAAAAGAGAGTATCTAAGGTTGGAATGTTCTTGGGAGTAATTGATGGACAGAGAGAGACAGTCAGTGTCATTCATGCGTAGAAGATAAGGGAAAAGTGGTGCAAGATAGAAAGTTGAAGAGAGCAAATAGGGTATTGGATCCTAGGAGGGTCATAGGGACTCTGGTAATGTGTTTAGATTTTATTCTGTCATCAATGAAAAGTGTTCGGAGAATATTATGATTAGGTTTACACTTTTTTTTTTGTAAGATTTATTTATTTATTTGACAACAGAGATCACAAGTAAGCAGAGAGGCCGGCAGAAAGAGAGAGGAAGGGAAGCAGGCTCCCCGCCGAGCAGAGAGCCTGATGCGGGGCTCCATCCCAGGACCCTGAGACCATGACCTGAGCCGAAGGTGGAGGCTTGACCCACTGAGCCACTCAGTCACCCCTAGATTTACACTTTTAACAGCTCACTCTGATTACTATGTGGAAAAGGAACTCCAAGAACCTAAGAATGAAGACACGGAAAACCAATAAAGAAAGAAATAAGAGATGAAGATGAATGGCTTGGAAGAGGAGTACAGATAATAAGAAGTGGTCAGAGTTAGGATATATCTTTTGAAGTGGTGCTCATGCACTGAACATTAGGAGTGAGGAAAAGAGAGCCCATCTTTGATCGACTCTAGATTTTTATTTAATGGATAGATAATGGTGCCATTAACTGAGAACAATCGGTAGAGGAGCAGGCGTGATTTTTCTGGGGATGGGGAGTGAGAGGAGAAGTGAAAATAAAGAGCTCTGAAATGGATAGGTAAAACTTGAGATTATTTTAGATATCCAAGAGGAGATGTCAGTGAAATCATTAAATATATAAATCTAGATACCAGCAGAAAGATTAGGAATAGAGAAAAGACATTTGTGAATCACCATTACATGGCTGATGCTCCATATTAGGGACTTGATCAGATAACTACAAAGAGGATTGGTAGGATGGGGGCCCTGGGGCAGCCCAGCATTTAGAGTTTGGACACAGGCAGGGGAGAAGAAAGCATGTCAAGGAGATTGAGAGAGAAAGGCCGGTGAACAAGGAGAAAGGGGGCATGGGATCGTGGAGTCATAGAATAGTGTTGTGAACAGGAATGGAAGCCATAGAAGCCTAAAGAGGAATGGATAACGTGGTGAATGGTTCATTGTGTCCAAAGTGGATTCGCTTTGTCACATTGCATTATAATCTCCTCTTTATTCCCATGTATTCTCCAAGAGATTCTGAGTTCCTAAAGGTAGAGACTGACACCTTTCCTACCTGGCTCATAAGTCCAGGACCTGACACATAGTAGGTGATTCATAAGTATGATCTGAATGGATAAATGAATACCAAAGCCTAACAGGATGACAGCTGAACTCTGATGAGGCTTAGCAATTCTGGGAAATATCTGCTGCTCCTTGCACTGACCTCCAGCCTGAGTCATATTTTAATTTTCTGTAATAGTTAACATAAAAAGTGATCAGAAACAGGACCCAAACAGTGTATTGAATAATATTCATTAAAAAATGATGGACAGCATGACAGAGTATACTATCCAGGAGGGAGCTGAGAAGAATGAGCTGTATTTTGAGTTAATTTTATATTCATAAATAAGATTGGAATCATAGCTCTGCTTTGATTCACCTCATTGAAAGTGAAAGGGGAGAATGGAGTATTTCCCCACAGGAAATCTAAAACTTAATATAGCATAGATGGTAATGGCCTATTGCTTCACTTTCAATAATGTATCATTTTATAATTTAATAACAGTTCTAAGGAGATACATTAGAAGGGACACATAAAGCATTTAGGGTTCCTTGGAGAAAGCTATTCATAATTTTGAAATTACTGTGATAATTGTTGGATAATGAGGGAGCTTAAAGCCCTATCTGATCTACATCTTGACGAGCTTCATTTCCTCTGAGCTCTACCTATATTCTTAAATTGGAGAAAAGATTTTTTTCTTTCTAATTTACTGTTCTCAGAACACCTGTTTTTCCCTCTGAGAACTTCATCCTGTTTCTAAATATTGGAATAATTCAGGATTCTGTTCTGTGTCTTTTTAACTTTCTCTCTATATCTTTTCCCTAAGTGATTTTTACCTATTTCCTGTCAGTTTAAATATGCCAACAATTCCCAAATTTATCTCTAATTAGGAAAAGGGCTCTGAAAAACAGATCATCAAGACCTACTGCTTCCCAGGCTGTATTTTCTTGAAAGTAAGAATAGCTGTCTGTTTTATCCATCAGCATGTCAGAAAGCACTTGACACTTGGTAAGCTTTAAGAAACATTTGTCGAAAAGCCGTAGTAAGGATGTGATGCGGCAGCATACTGTTCTTGGTTTGCCCAGTTAATTACTGACAGCTTCTGCCTTTGCTAGAGTGTCCATCTGCCAAATCCTGCTTCTCATTCAATGCTCAATTTAAATGCTGCCTTCTGTACGAATCAGTCAGCTAGACCTGACTTAGCTCTCTTCTAGATACTGCTGAAACTTTACCTTCCCTTTTATTTTTAAGGTGAGTCTAACTGACATAGCATTATATTAGTTTCAGGTGTATAATGTCCTGATTCCATATTTGTATGTATGGCACCATGATCACCACAGTAAATCCAGTTAGCACCCGTATCTGACCTTTCTTCTGGTACTAAGCCATAGATGAATTAATGCATGAATAAAAAATTGGAATCATGTCAATGCTGAACATATTTGTGACAAAAACCTAAGTCTTTCTCCTCCCTGCCCCCGTCCGGGATCTTTACACTATACTGGATCATTTCAACCTTTTCTTTTGTTCTCTAGCATGAGTTGGCAGGTGGTACAGACTGAAAGGGAAAGTTTCTATTTGTGAGGAGATTTGACTACCTCTGAGGAGAGAAACATTTTATCCTGATTCGCCCAGGACAGTTCCTGGTCTGTGCCTGTTGTTCTGATGTAATTATTTATAGTGCTCGCTTTTACTCTGAGCGGAGCCTGTGGTAAATGATAAGTCGATGTTCACTCAACTTAAAAGGGTGTAGGAAAGCACAGCCCTTGACAAATTTCAAAGTACTCTGTGTTCAGGGAAGAAGAGAGAGAGAGAGAGAGAGAATAGTAATATGGAATTGTGTAATAATTTCCCCAGAATCTGCATTTGCATATGATGATGAAAACTTGTTTGTCTTTATTTCCTTTTACATAAGGCGGGGCTGTTTATTTTCTTGGGATCAATTTTGCTTACTATAAACTGTAATCTTATACTTGGATGGGGAACACAGCTCAAAATCAAACATAACAACCAAAGGTTATCTCTATGGGGTGTTAAAAAAAGTTGTCACAGGAGACCATTGGCATTTGGATACAGCTTAGAGATGTCGCACAGCAGAGTTCCTGTATCCATCTCAGCTCCCTAATTGGTTTTATCCTCATGAGATTGCTAAAGTATTTTCATGATACCAGGGCCAGCTCCTAAAAGTATATTCATGTTCTGTCCAGCAGATGGTGTGTTTGCAGCAAATTGCTCTTTTCTCCATCCTCCCCCGCCCCTACCCCTAAGAACTTAACCACTAGGTTTCTGCCAGAACCTGCTGTATTCAGGGTGACATAAGATGCTGTTAAAATAAAATATAAAGGTTAGAGAAAGATCAGTAAGAAGTCCTAAATTGAACATAGATTTCAAAAAATCTCCTCTAAAAGAGTCTAGAAATTAGTAGTCCATAATATGATGAAAAACCCCAGCTGACATCAAAGGAACCTCTTGCCTTCTTTTTAAATAATTCTGTTTAATGCATAATTCACTGAGCCCATGAAACATTCTGGGAAACTTCTGGATGGATATCAGCCTTTTAATTCAAAATTATGCACTCTGGGAAATGGCTGGCACTGAAGGTGGCAAGCCTACTAGGTAATTTACACCAGCAATCAAACTGCAATTACCAAGGAGATTAAAATGTGACTTTGAACAGCCTAACTCCACACTCAGGGCTAGTAGCTGTTTGGTAAACACTGCAAGGGAGCCTGTAATTAAAAATTCTGACCCTCTTCAAGCTTTCTTTAGGGTGCCACTATGAAATCTGAAGGGAAAGGGGAGAAATGCAAGTTTCATTTTAAGCAGTCTTGGAAGGGTGGCTTACATCTTCAAGATGGTGCATTTCTTCTGGTATTGTCTATCCCATCCGTTACTAGTTGCTTTTGAAGTTGATGTTACCTTTGTTTTTTAAGAATAACTTGAAAGTTTTTCAAATCTGGAGACGACTATAGGGGGGTGAGAACATTCAGATGGCAGCAGCAACACTGTCATATAATTTGAGGTACTGACTCCAAGTCATGGGCTTTATAAAGAAATGGTGTCATCTGTGAATGCCTTTTGATTATGCTTATATGGTTTATAGTCTATTTTCCCCTGAGGAGCTTTAAAAAGCCACCTGGTCTGGCTGTGTAGGGAAGCCCAAGGTGGAGGGCTAGGCAAAATGATGTGGTGCGGAAGATGATCTTAGACTTTCTCCTCCCTCCCTGGTGCCTGTTCCTGGAGACCCCATCTCTAAGTGCATTTCTTTAGGATCTTGCCCTCAACAGCACGTGTGCTCAACCAGGGTTCTAGCTGAGAAAAATGTCATGTCTCTTGGGAGGTCGTGAATTGGCAAGGTATTTTCCTCCCTAGAGGGGTGAAGTAAACACGATGAGATGGCTGGCCACTGGGACGTGTCCGCGTACATCCCACCTAATGTCTGAAGCTCTAATAGGGACCAAGGTGTGTCCTGTTCACCAACAGCACATCTGTGTGGCATTATACACTTTCAGGGCTAAACTGATGCTTTGTTAATATCTTTGATTTCGGCCAAGCCAACAGGCTACACGGACCTCAATGAATGGTCAGTGTTAACAATGTTTTAAAAATGAGGTTGATTAGAATTCAATTAGTGTTATCTGAACCCTGAGATAAGTAACTGATTAAATGATGAGGATATATAGGCCTCCTTTTAAAGACATTTAACTCTGCATCCTTGTAGGGACTTGACTCTACGCAGATTGAGAGATTAAGATATTTTGGATGATGCCCAAGATGTCTCATTTCTAAGGACCCATGAAGCTGGAAGAGCGTTCAGAGACTCTCAGAAACATAATTAATTACCGAGTTAGGCCCTTAGAGACAGGAACTGCTTCAAGCCCGATATGGACCTTTTATCTAGTTAATTAGTTTTATGGGGAGAGTTTTGCACATTTAGCAGATGAGTATAGATTTTATTACTTGAAACAATACAATTTATTTTTATGTTGTACTTTTAAATTGGGGGGGAAAGGAAAATAATCTTGGAACTCTGAAATAACTCCAGAAGTTCTGATAATAATGAGGCTCACTATGATTAGGCTTCATTCTCTCAATCAAATTGTATCTCCAAGGAAAATAAAAATTTAAGTATAATGTCCTCTAAATACACCAATTTATTCAAGATAAGGGGCTTTTGATGTTACTCAGTTTAGTTGTTCACTATGCAAAGCAAACTGATTCTCAATACATGAATGAGCGAGGCTCCAAAAAAGTGTGCATAAATCCTTTTGGTCCTAAATCCAAAGTGACGGAGGGAAGTTTATACACAATCACATCGTTTTCACTAAACATCTGAAGTAGTAAAATAGATATATTATTATAATAATAGATATATTATTCTCTTTCTAAATGGATTAATTCTTACACTTGAAAAATATGCCAGGAGGCTATTGCCCTTGAGGTTCCCCGCAGATGCTGTGAGGGATTTCTCAGCAGCTGTATTCCCCATCACAAATGTGATGCCCACTTTGATTCTGTTTAGAATTCAAACAGGCTTTAAAACCCCGAGTCACCTGTGGCTAGGAACAAGTTTCAACAGTAATGCTTTTAAGGTGAGTCAATTTCAAGTTCTTGATTATAATTCTAACAGACTTTGGAATTAACACAAAGTGAACAGGCATCAGAGGTAAATACCAGTTCTGTAGCCACCCACTCCAAAGTTGACCATCTTTTCTCGGTTTCTTTTTTTTCTCCTGATGTACAAATGTATCAAAACAAGTTCATAAGTTTGTGCCAAGTTTTGAGTCACACTCTGTCACTGAGAATCTGTGGGACTCTCCCAAGCTTAACCTCACATGTGCTTTGCAAAATTGGTCACTTTTCTCCACTGAAAAAGAATTATTTCAGCTTCTATTCTTTTACAATCATATGTATCTTCTTATCAGTACCTTGAATCATTCTCACTACTTTTTAACCTTTCAAAATAGTGTAATTTCCATACAAACAGTTCAAATGAACAAGCTGCACTGGTTGTGGACACAGTGACCACAGCCGATGGCTTGCACCCTCATTTGCTTGGGGTAGAGTGGGTACAATTTTTTTTTCTAAAAAACCCCAAGTTTGCTAGTCAGAGTAAAAACTAGTAAGTTTAAAGTCAGTAAGTAGAGCCTGGGTGGCTCAGTCGGTTAAGCGTCTGCCTTTGGCTCCGGTCATGATCCCAGGGTTCTGGGGATCAAGTCCCGCATTGGGCTCCCTGCTCAGTGGGAAGCCTGCTTCTCCCTCTCCTTCTGCCACTCTGCTTGTTTGTGCTCTCTCTCTCTCTCTCTCTGACAAATAAATAAATAAAATATTAAAAAAAAACACAAAACAACAAAGTCAGTAAGTAGAGAGGCTTGTATTATGTAATATTTTATATATATATATATATATATGAGATATCAACAGATAATTATATACCTATTATGTAAACTTTCTATTACATAGATAGAAATATGCCTTTGATTTATTCCTCCAGTAAATGAGTATAAGGGATGGAAGTGGGGGAAGGGAAGGAAAGCGGGCTATCTGATGGCTATCAGGGTTCCCAACACCTCCTGAGTTCAATGATAATGACTCTCAATTTTATCTGTTTTAAGTATATTTTTAATAGTGTTTAAAAAATAATTATGCTAATATTTTTAAAGAGCTCAAAAACTTTGGCTAAGTAATCTTGAAGGTTCCTTCCCATTTTGCCCAAATGATCCACTTTGTGAGCTCTTTGGAAACGGCTCCAGGTATGGGGTCAGATGAGTATGAGGTAGCGTCAAGGTTTAAGGCTATTTGCCACGGAGGCATCAGATTGGTAAAAGTGTCATCCAAATTGCTGAATCTCTACTCATCTATCTTCACTGGTCCCTGGATGTGATACTTCCTGGTGGGTGAGTGGGGACACTGCAGGAAGGAAAAATCAAATACTAAGGACAGAGAAACAAAACAGTTCATGGAGTACTTTAATTCTTTTTATTAGTTCTTTTAGGAACAGGCTAAAAGTGGCTTAAAGTTCGAAAAGTTCATTCTTTATATTAGCAATCTGAAAAAGAATTTGAAAAGACATAAAGCTAAATGGTTTTTCCTGGCCCTTCAGCAAATTTATTGTTGTCCCTTATCATGAACTTCTCCTCTAACGATGGCTTATGAAGCTGTTGGATGGCACCTCATGTGCTATAAACAAAAATTTATGGTTGAAATCAGTTGCTGTCAGTTCCTGCCCTCCTTTCCCTGCTTCTTACCTGATATTCCCCTTATGGTGAAAACCACACGAAAGTAGATGTTCTGGGCCATTTTATTGTGAGATCCAAACAAACAGGAACAATGACACACTGGCCAGTATCGATTAAAGATGCTCCCACAGGACAAGAAACAGAACTGACTACATGAAATTTTGATGAAGTGGGAAAATTGACCCATTGTTTTAGTGGTACTAAAAAATTAAACAAACAAACAAACAAACCTGTTCTATGGTGATTTTATGAAACCAGATAGGAACTTATTCCAGTGGGTGTATTTGTAATGTGGGGAGGGTGTGTGTGTGTGAGAGAGAAATTAGTATTTTAATTAAATTTTTCTTAAAAAAAAAAAAAGAAGGTTCCTTTAAGAAGAGTTTATTCTTTGATCTTTGACATAACTGAGGTGCAGAGAGCTTGGGTAACTTGCTCAAGGCTTCAGGCCTAGTTAATGACACAACCTGGGGTGAACCTACATTCCCTGAATCTTTGTTCAGTGCCACAATACTTGGTTTTATGCAAATTACCTTCAATTAGAGTTAGATTGGCTCAGGAAAGAAGACATCTCCAAATATAAAGAGGGAATATTTTCAGATAATATATTATGTGAGTGGTTTCCAATTTGGAAGAATCAGGTAAGATTACCTTGTCATTTTTGGTCAAGTAGAACCAGAATATGAAACTGCTGAGGAAAAAGAATACATCAACATCGTTTTTCTTCATAATAAAAGCAGTAAGTAATCATGAATTTCTAGCAAAATGCCATTTTATTTTCATTTCACTTTATACCCATGTTATTCTGGAGAACAAAATTTGTGCTTGCCAGGTTATCAAATGTAGATAATGACCGCAATCACATAATGGGTCTCATTGTTTTTTTCTTAAGCACTGTTAAGCAGAAGTTTCTAGCCTCTTGATCTTTTGACAAGGGATGAGACTGAGTAAACCACTACAGGCCAGAATCTGTGCAATTATTTCCTAAAAGAGAAAAATCCAAGGTCATCACAAACCAAAAAACGGGAGCTCCCAACCTCGGCTGAGAAGGTACTGGCTCTAGTTTTGGGATCTTTAACATGCCTTGCATATTAAACTTATACAAATATTCACCTGATTTTAAAATGAATTATCTTTTAAGTTCCTCTCAAGAGGCCTTTCTTGAACTACTCCTTTCCCTCCTTTCACTCTGTAAGTGGAAACTGCATTACTTCCAACAATGATTAATAAGCACAGTTTGTTTGCAAATGTTATAAAAATCAAATGAAATGTTATATGTACGTGTATATTTTTAAATGTGAAGTACCAAACAAGTGATTTTATTGCCCTAATACTTTGTTATAGCGCTTTAGGCATCCTGTCTCATATTAATTGTTTCAGGATATATCCTTGTCTCTCCCAGAAGATTAGCAGTGAGGGTAATGAGCATATCTTTTTCTTTGTCTTCTCTCCAGTCTCTAACATAAGAAAGATGCTTCATTAATTGTTGCAGAAATGACTTAATAGTTTGATCAATGAAGCCCATACATGATGGTCCTATCATTAATAATAAATATTATGGGCATAGAAGTACGCCACTTTGCATCAACTGTTATGCACAGGAAGTGCAAGAGGCCAAAACAACTTGTGGATTACCTGTTGTTGCCCACTTAGATTAGGGGTTCTGTGCTGTGGGGAAGATAGGAGTACAGAGAGAAGAATATCCTAATATCATACCAATATTTGGAGCTAAGCAAACATCACTCAAGTGATTTTTTTTTTCTTTGTGTGGGTAGGATCAACAATGGTATGGTAGGAATCCTGGATGGAGAGTGTAGAAATTTCTACAGAATCACACAGTGATTTTGGTAAATTCTTTTGTCCAGTCTTGAGGTGGAGTATAAAAATTACCACTGAATATGAAAAGTAAATTCATCGGTGCCTAGCTGCTTACATACGACAGACAGAACTGATTGGGGTTCTAGTTGAGTACCTTGGAAATTTTAACAAAAAGCTTACTCTTCAGAAATTAAAATGTCTCAGATTCCTCAGTATTTGTAGAAGATACGTATTAGGATGTCAGCACTGACAGGCTTTCTTTATTAGCTTTTTCAATGTGTAACCATAGTTTTAAAATGTGCCCTATTCTAAATCTTTGCTATTGCTCCTGTCACTTCTCTTGTGGAGCTTCCAGTGGCTTCTAACCTAACTCAGGGTAAAAACTGAAGTCCTTACAAGGTCCTCCAAGTTCTGGACTCCACCATGTCCCTAACCTTACTTCCTCCACCTCATACATGCGAAGTCCCTCCGGCCACCTTGGTTCTTTGGTTCCCCTCAAACACATCAAGTAGGCTCTCCTACTAACTCAGGTCTCCTTATTCCCTTCCTGGGTATGTTCTTTCCAATATTTCCACATGGCCTGTACCCTTACTTCCTTTAGTTCTCTGATCATATGTCAAATTGTCGGTTTTCCCTGACCATCTTATATAAAACAGTAACACCCTACCTGCCCCCATTTTCCCAACACACTTACATGGGACTCTCTGGTTTACTTGCCTTGCTTTGTATTTCTCTGTGGCATGAGACATGCTATGGATTTACTAGCTTATTTATGGAACAGAAGCTCTGCGAGGGGAGGGGCCTTCTTAGGTTTCACTGCTTAATTCCTAGGGTCTAGGGCTGGGATGATGTATATAAAGTCAGCAATAAATACTGAATGACTACAGGAAATTGACCTGGTTATTCAAAGTCCATTTCTAATCCTGTTTCTTTCAGGAAGTCTTCCTAGTGTGAGTGGAATGTGGATTACCATCCTCTTTAACTACATCCAGAAATTTTAATTTTCCCAGAAGCAGAACACTTTAGTCATATGGAAGATAAGGGCAAAAATACCCTATCTGCTAGTTCTATTTGGCAAGCAACAGATCTGTCATGTTTCTAAAATATTAACAGATGAGTCTTGGAGGGTCTATGTGATTTGCCCCAAGCCCCAGAACCATGCAGTGGCAAATCTAGAATGAAGATGAATTTTTGTTCTGCTTAGTGTCAATATTCTGTCAAGGCTCCAACAACAAATATAATCAGACTGGTTTTTGCCTTCAGTAACATTTTTCTGCTTTGTTAGACAGGTATCGTTACCTGCCTATTACACTGGAAGTTGAGGGGATATATCACTGGATAATGATCAAAGGACATGAATTCCAATCCAGGAGGGGTCCTTTTTCTTTGACCTTGGGCAAGTGACCACTTGTTCCGTTGTCCATTTTCTCATCAAGAAAATAATAATAATAACATCTGCTCAGTTGAGTACAGAGGGTTGTGGCAAGGGTCTAGTGATAGTGAGTTTAAAAGTGTTTTTAAAATGATAAAGTGACCGTTGATCTACATCTATAATTATTATTAAGATTTTAGAATTCTGATTTTTTTGGCAGCGTTTTCATTTTAGCTTCTTGACTATGTGAGTTCTTGCGATGGCCCATCACACCTGAGGGACAGGAAAATAAACTCCGTGCCACATTGCGGCTTGAGATGCGGTAAACAGGGATGAGCCTGCACACTCAGGGAATTGTATTAATTAATTCAGTCCCTGGTCTAGTAGTTTAGATGGCTAAATTTAAACTGTAGATGCCAGCAAAGTGGAATGGTAAGCTCTTGTTTCCTTCTGTTGTCAATTAATTGATCTTACTTCACTTCTCTATTTGTCTGCCACAGTGTTTTAAAGGAAACGTGATATAATGTTCTGAAGAAAAATAAGACAAAGTATACCTTCCTTTTCCTTTTTTTGCATTATTTAGCTAGTGCATTAATTCAGCAGCAGAAGACCCTTGCCAGGCAAAATAATAGAAAAAGAGCTTAATAAATTTCCATACTGAAAAGGGAGGAATTGAGTGAGAGAGAGTCATGCACAGGGTAAAGTCAGAGGGAGAATTTAGGTAAGCAAAAGCAGTGAAGGAACCCATCTCTAGAAATTGGTGCTCTGGCTTTTCTTTTAGGAACATTTTATTTATATTTTTTCTGTTTAAAATATTTTTGGAGCTGACACAAAGTTCTTGATGAATATATAAATAACTATAGCATCCAAAGACTTGCTTTTGCTTATTAAGAAATGTTAAATTTTCTTTGTTTTCTATTTTTTAAAAAATTGAGATAATCAAGGTTTAGAGGTTTATTAGACCAGGAGCATAGACAGAGAAAATGTTTTAAGTACCCCCAAGAAGTGATACAGTGCTACCATATGATTATTGGTGACTGGATAGCCTACAAACAAAGCTTTGTGGTAGAAAATTCTTAAGAAGTTCTAATTTATGAAAGTATCAATGGTTTTTTAAAATTTTATTTACAAAGAAAACTTGATTTGTGATGTGTACTATAAAAAAATTACCACCATGACCCAACAACATGAACACAATGAGAAAAACTTAACGACTACACCAGACAAACCCACAAAATTATTAGGGTCATAGATCAAAATTCTGGAAGAGTTTCAGATCCACTATTTTCCCCCTTTCTTTTATTATTTTACTTTTAATTAAGTAAGAAGGCTTATAATTAGAATGAGAGAATGGAATGATGGATAATACGTAGTCTTAACGTTTAAGACACAGTGACCTATAGGCTGATAACTTTTCTTTTTTTTTTTTCAATTTGGTTCTTGGAAATAACAGTATGATACTGCATATATTGATCTACTACAGTTTGATGCTCTCTGAGGAAGAAGTGAAGTATATAATTGGAAGTCTTTGTTATGAGTCATTCTTTGTTGAAGATATCATTATGGCAGTTAATGAGAGTTAACAGTTTCCTTTTTGAATAATGAACATTTTGGTGCAGTTGTTTATTACTGCTGCAACTGCACATAGTAAGTTGAGCCAAATGATGATGGGACTATATCCTTGTTCTAGCTACAAACTTATTTTTTCTTCTTAGGAAGCAATAGTGGAAAACAATACATGATTAAGAAATAGACAGTTTTGGATTGTCTTTGGAAGCTACTTAGCTTTGCAAACTTGAGAAAGTCCTTTAAAGTCCTTTGAGCCTCAATTAAATCAATAAAATAGAGGGAATAATATCTGCTTACCTGACAGGACTTTTCTAAGAATTAATGAATGAAATATATAAAATGGTTATTGTTAGGATTGTAGTAATCAATAAATGCTACTTTCTTTTTCTTTTTTTCCCCTTCCTCATGTTAGAACTTCCTTCATTGGTTTTAGGTGAAGTTCAGGGTAAAGATGATAGGCTAGTGCCCATAAACAGTATGATTTTGGAAAAGTTTATACATTTTTATATAAGAGGACTAGAAATGTACTTTTTAGATTTAATCTAAAAAGCAGATCAATACTTCACTGTTTCAATTTAATCTTAGTTTCCAAAGGAGCTGTGAACCTTAATGCAGGTTAAACAGAAGTAAAACATTTGAAAATTTATGAACATGCCTGTGTGGCATGATCTCTTCACTTGGAAAATCTTTTTCTCCCTCCCTCCTTCTTGACAAATCTTACTCATACCCAGTGTTACATCTTTTAGGAAGTCTTTCCTAACTCCCTGCTCACTGCTGACCCCTCCTTTGTATGTCTATACTATGCTACTAGACCCTTTTAAGATGCCCAAGATAAATTGCTGGGCTGTAAAAGCTAGATTTTTGCATTGCCTGTACTAACTGTGCAGCTACTTGAGAAAGAACTTACTTACTCATTTTTTCTCATCTTTTGTAGGATCTAACACTAAATTGTACTGAATATTAAAGATTCTTTGAAAAGTGCACAAATCCTCTCCATATTTAATTTTTTTTTCCCTTGCAGCACTAGGAATTCCTAATTCTGTTAGTGCTTTGGCATGAAAAATGAATTATGTAAGAAGTTTGCAGTGGTCAAATATGAGAACTAGCTAGCCAACGGAGTTCTTGTAGAGGTAGAGAGTATAGTCTTATCTCAAAAATGAATCTATGTAACCTAGACCAATGGCTCTCAAACAAATCTTCACTTGGGTTCTACACATGCTAAATTCATTCTACAACTGAAATAGAAATAATGAGGTTTTCTGAACTGGTTCACTACTTAAAGTCACATTCAATTGCCTAAATTTTTTTCTATGATATTTTAAAAACTTTTGTTAACTCATTGCATATCTGCTAGAAGGAATGAATGAATGGGCAAGTAGTCAGTTAATGGCCACTAGGAGACAAACATTCATAAAGGAATTATACTATACTCATCAGGATTCTTGGTTGTAAGAATGAAACCAGATGGCAGTCTTTAAAGAAAGTGACATAGGAAGCTCCTGAACTCTCCTTCTCCCATGGTCACACTAAATTTACACTTATACATGGAGCATTTCCCTCTAAAGAAATCCAGAAATCAGACGCCTGGGTGGCTCAGTTGGTTAAGCGGCTGCCTTCGGCTCAGGTCATGATCCCGGCGTCCTGGGATCGAGTCCCACATCGGGCTCCTTGCTCGGCAGGGAGCCTGCTTCTCCCTCTGCCTCTGCCTGCCTCTCTGTCTGCCTGTGCTCGCTCGCTCTCTCTCCCTCTGTCTCTGACAAATAAATTAAAAAAAAAAAAATAAAATAAAATCTTAAAAAAAAAAAAAAAAGAAATCCAGAAATCAGCTGAGCGATGTCTATACATTGGTTAAACAAAAAAATACTTCTATTGAAATGGATAGGAAAGGCTGAGATGCACTCTTACCATAAACTCCACCCCTTGCACAGCGTCACACAGTCAGGAAGGAACCCCCAACTTCAGCTTCTCCCAGAGGAGTAAAGGATTTGGACTCAGCATATAGCATCCCAACTTTGAAGACTTCCACCTGAGGAAAGGACCCCCCAAATGCCTACCTCTGAGAGCCAACAGGGCTTGTAACAACAAAATGCACAGTAAACAGAGAAGCTATTGTTAATGGACAGCTCTCACTATAGCTATTACTCCAGGGTTCAGGGCAGAAGGAGCAGACAGAAAACATCCATCACCTAGTTACTCCCTGGAAGAGGCCTAACTACATACAATAAATACATAAAAAATGCTAGAGAAAACATTAAAATTGATATCACACAAACACAGAGGACCATAAGAGTCTACTATGAACAGTTACATGCCAACAAACTGAATAACCTAGAAGAATTAAATAAATTCCTAGGAACATACAACCCAGACTGAATCATGAAGAAATAGAAAATCTGAGCAAACCCTTATTAGTAAGGAGATTGAATCCATAATCAGAAACCTCCCAACAAATAAAAGTCCATGACCAGATGGCTTCACTGGTGAATTCTACCAAACATTAAAAAAGAGTTAATACCATTATTCTTAATTTCTTCCCAAAAAAACCAGAAGAGGGAACACTTCCAAACTCATTTTATGAAGAATTACCTCAATAGCAAAATCAGACAAGGACACACAAGAAAAAAAATTGCAAGCCAATATTCCTGCCAGATGAACAGAGATGCAGAAATCTTCAAGATATTAGCAAACCAAACCCAATAGTAAATTAAAAGGATTCCACATCATGATCAAGTGGAATTTATTCCAAGGATGCAAGGATGCTTCAACATCTATAAATAAATCAATGTGTTATACCACATTAACAAAAGAAAGGATAAAAATCATACGGTCATCCTAATAGATACAAGAAAAAAAAGCATTTGACAAAATTCAACATCCTTTCATAATAAAAACGCCCAATAAACTGGGTATAGAGGCAAGTGCTTCAACGTAATAAAGTCCATATATAACAAGTCCATAGCAAACATCATACTCAATGGTGAAAAGTTGAAAGTTTTTCCTCTAAGATCAAGAAAAAGAGAATGATGGCTACCCTTTCTACTGTTATTCAACATAGTACTGGAAGTCCTATTCAGAGTAATTAGGAAAGAAAAGGAAGGAAAAGGGATCTAAGTTGGAAAGAAAGAAGTAAAACTGTCTCGATATGCAGAGGACATGATATTATATATAGAAAATCCTAAAAGTTCCACCAAAAAAACATAAAACTAATAAAAAAATTTTAGTAAAGTTACAGGATACAAAATCAGTATACAAAATTAGCTGTGTTCCCAAGCGCTAACAATGATCTATTAGCAAAGTTAAGAAAACAGTCCCATTTACAACAGCATCAAAAAGAATAAAATGCATAGAAATAAATTTAACCAAAGAGATAAAGAATCTGTAAACTAAAAACTATAAGATGTTCATGAAAGAAATGGAAAGATATTCTGTGCTCATGGATTAAAAGAATTAATATTCTTAAAATGTCCATACTACCCAAAGTAATCTACAAATACAGTGCAATCCCTATTAAAATTTGAATGGCATTTTTTCACAAAAATAGAAAAAAAAACTAAATTTGCCCAGAACCACACAAGATGCCAAATAGCCAAAGCGATGTTGAGAAAGAGGATCCAAAGCTGGAGGTATCACATTCTAATTTCAAATTGTATTACAAAGCTACAGTAATTAGAACACTGTGGTACTGTCATAAAATCAGACACATAGATCAGTGGAACAGAATAGAGAGCCCAGAAATAACCCAAGCATATATGGTTAATTAATTCATGGCAAAGGAAGCAAGAATATACAGTGGGAAAAGAATAATCTCTTCAATAAATGGAGTTGGGAAAACTGGACCTTTATTTTATACCATACATAAAAATCAAATTGAAATTAAAAAAGACTTGAATATAAGACCTGCTACCATAAAACTTCTAGGAAAAAACATAGGGAGTAAACTCCTTGGCCTCAGTCATGGTATGAGGTTTTTTAATTTGACACCAAAAACAAAGGCAGCGAAAGCAAAAATAAACAAGTGAAACTACATTGAATGAAAAGGTTTTTGCACAGCAAAGAAAACCATCAACAAAATGAAAAGGGAACCCATGGAATGGGAGAACTTTGCCAACTATCTGTGCCATAAAGGGTTAATATTTAACATATATTAAGAGCTCACACAACTCAATGGCAATAGACAGACAATCCAATTAAAAATGGGCAATGTAATGAATAAATATTTTTACAAAGAAGATATTAAAATAGCCAACTGGTACATGAAAAGATGTTCAGCATCTGTAATCATGAGGGAGATGCAAATCAAAACCACAAGAAGATGTAACCACATACCTGTTGGAATGACTGTCATTGAACAGACAAGAGGTAACAAGTGTCAGCAAGGATATAGAGAAAAGGTAATTCTTGTATGCTCTTGGTAGGAATGTAAACTGGTATATCTACTATGACAAACAATATGGAGGTTTCTCACAAAAAAAAAAAAAGAAAAAACAAAACACAAACTACTGAATTATCCAGTCATCCCACTTCTAGGTATATTTCCAAGGGAAATGAAAACAGGATATTGAGAAGATTTCTACACTCCAACGTTCATTACAGCATTATTTACAATATCCAAGATATGTAAACAACCAAATTATCAACTGATGAAAGGATAAATAAGATGTATATGCTATTCAGCCATGAGAAAGAAAGAAATCCTGCCATTTGTGACAACGTAAATGACCTTACAAACATTATGCTAAATGAAGTAAGACAGAGAAAGACAAATATTGTATGATATCACTTACATGCAAACTCTAAAAAAGCTGAGCTCATAGAAACAATTAGAATGGTTGTTTACAAGGGGCAAGGGAATTGGGGGAGATTGGTCAAATATAAATTGTAGTTGCAAAATGAATAAGTTCTGGGGACCTAATGTACAGCATGGTGATTATAGTTAATAATATTATATGCTTGAAAATTGCTAGGAGAGTAGTTTTTAAATGTATTTACTACAAAAAAGTAATAGTAATTATGTGATGGGATGGAGATGTTAGCTAATGCTTTGGTGGTTATCATTCTTCAGTGAATAAATATCAAGTCAACACATTGTACCCCTTACACTTACAAAAGTTATGTCTTCATAGAAAGAGTCTGGAAATTTTCCTTCTGTTTCTATTTTTTGAAACAGCTTCAGGAGAATAGGTATAACTTCTTTGAATGTTTGGTAGAATTCTCCAGGGAATCCGTCAGGTCCTGGACTCCTGTTTTTGATCACTGCTTCAATCTCGTTACTAGATACTGGTCTATTCAGGTTGTCAATTTCTTCCTGATTCAGTTTTGGAAGTTTATAGGTTTCCAGGAACGCATCCGTTTCATCTAGGTTGCTTAACTTATTGGCATATAATTGTCGATAATAATTTCTGATGATTGTTTCTATTTCCTTGGTGTTAGTTTTGATCTCTCCCTTTTCCTTCATAATTTATTAATTTGGGTCCTCTCCCTTTTCTTTTGGATTAGTTTGGCCAATGGCTTATCGATCTTACTGATTCTTTCAAAAAACCAGCTTCTAGTTTCGTTGATGTGTTCCACTGTATCTCTAGTTTCTATCTCGTTGATCTCTGCTCTAATATTATTTCCCTTCTTGTTTGTGGGGTTGGCTTAATTTGTTGTTCATTCTCAAGTTCTTTAAGGTGTAAAGAGAGCTGGTGTATTCTGGACTTTTCAGGTTTTTTGAGGGAGGCTTGGATGGTTATGTATTTCTCCCTTAGGACTGCCTTTGCTGTATCCCATAGGTTTTGGACTGAAGTGTCTTCATTACCCTGATCCTAAAACCAGGCAAAGACCGCACCAAAAAGGAGAATTTCAAACCAATATCCCTGATGAATATGGATGCTAAGATTCTCAACAAGATCCTAGATAATAGGATCCAATAGTACATTAAAAAGATTATCCATCATGATCAGGTGGGATTTATCCATGAGATGCAAGGGTGGTTCAACATTTGCAAATCAATCAATGTGATAGAACAAATCAATAAGAGAAGAGAGAAGAACCACACGGTTCTCTCAACTGATGCAGAAAAAGCATTTGACAAGATACAGCATCCGTTCCTGATTAAAACAATTCAAAGTATAGAGGATAGAGTTGAGATTCCTCGACTTCATAAAATCTATCTATGAAAAACCCACAGCGAATATCATCCTCAATGGGGAAAAGCTGACAGCTTTCCCTTTGAGAACAGGAACATGACAAGGATGTCCACTCTCACCACTCTTGTTCAACATGGTACTAGAAATCCTAGCAACAGCAATCAGACGACAGAAAGAAATAAATATATTCAAATTGGCAATGAAGAAGTCAAAATCTCTTTACAGATGACATGATACTTCATATGGAAAACCCAAAAGACTCCACCCCTAAACTACTAGAACTCATACAGCAATTCAGTAATGTTGCAGGATACAAAATCAATGTATAGATATCAGTTGCTTTCTTATACGCTAACAATGAAAATATAGAAAGGGAGATGAGAGAATCAGTTCCATTTACCATAGCACCAAGAACCATAAGATAATTGGGAATAAACCTAACTAAAGAGGTAAAGGATCTGTACTCAAGGAACTACAGAACACTTCTGAAAGAAATTGAAGAAGACACAAAAATATGGAAGACCCTTCCATGCTCATGGATCGGAAGAATAAACATTGTTAAAATATCTATACTGCCTAGAGCAATCAATACTTTCAGTGCCATCTTGGTCAGAATTCCACTGGCATTTTTCAAAGAGCTGGAACAAACAATCCTAAAATTTGTATGGAACCAGAAGAGACGCCAAATTGCTAAGGAAATGTTGAAAAAGAAAAAGCCGGGGGGCATCACGTTGCCTGATTTCAAGCTTTACTACAAAACTGTGATCACCAAGACAGCATGGTACTGGCACAAAAATAGACACATAGACCAGTGGAATAGAGTAGAGAGCCCAGATATGGACCCTCAACTCTATGGTCAAATAATCTTGGACAAAAGAGGAAAAAATATACAGTGAAAAAAAAAAAAAACAGTCTCTTCAATAAATGGTGCTGGGAAAATTGGATAGCTACATGTAGAAGAATGAAACTGGATCATTCTCTTACACCATACAAAGATAAACTCGAAATGGATAAAAGACCTCAGTGTGAGGCAGGAATCTGTCAAAATCCTAGAGGAGTACATAGACAGTAATCTCTTTGACATCAGCCACAGCAACTCCTTTCAAGATATGTCTCCAAAGGCAAATGAACTTTTGGAACTTCATCAAGATCAAAAGCTTCTGCACAGCAAAGGAAGCAGTCAACAAAACAAAGAGGCAACCCACAGAATGGGAGAAGACATTCGCAAATGACAGTATAGACAAAGGGCTGATATCCAAGATCTTTAAAGAACTCCTTAAACTCCAAACACACAAAACAGATAATCATGTCAAAAAATGGGCAGAAGACATGAACAGACATTTCTCCAAAGCAGATATACAAATGGCTAACAGACACATGAAAAAAATGTTCATCATCACTAGCCATCAGGGAGATTCAAATCAAAACCAATTAGAATGGCCAAAATTAACAAGACAGTAAACAGCAAGTGTAGGAGAGGAAGTGGAAAAAGGGGAATGCTCTTACACTGTTGGTGGGAATGCAAGTTGGTGCAGCCACTTTGGAAAACAGTGTGGAGATTCCTTAAAAAATTAAAAACAGAGCTTCCCTATGACCCTACAATTGCACTACTGGGTATATACCCCAAAGATACTGAGGTAGTGAAAAGAAGGGCCATCTGTATCCCAATGTTCATAGCAGCAGTGGGCACAGTTGCCAAACTGTGGAAAAAACCAAGATGCCCTTTAATGGACAAATGGATGAAGAAGATATGGTCCACAAATACAATGGAGTATTATGCCTCCATCAGGATGATACCCATCTTTTGTATCAACATGGACGGGACTGGAAGAGACTATGTTGAGTGAAATAAATCAAACAGAGAGTGCCAAGTATCATATGGTTTCACTTACTTGTGGAGCATAAGGAATAACATGGAGGACATTGGGAGATGGAGAGGAGAAGGGAGTTGAGGGAAATTGGAGTGGGAGATGAACCATGAAAGACTGGACTCTGAGAAACAAACTGAGGGTTTTGGAGGGGAGGGGTGAACCTGGTGGTCGGTATTATGGAGGGCATGTATTGCATGGAGCACTGGGTGTGGTGCATAAACAATGAATGCTGGAACATGGAAAAGAAATAAAATAAAATGGAAAAAAATTATCCAAAAAAAAGTTACATGTCAATTTTATCTCAGTAGAGCTGGAATAAAATTTTAAAAAATTAAAAAATAAAAGTATATTAATGGCCATAGAATATCTAATTATCTTTGGTTCAAGTTAGTATGTGTATGAACATAATTTTGTATTGGAGATATTATTTTGGAAATGTAATATGTAGTCAACTCTGTGCTAGTGAAATTGTTTATAATTTTTTTGACGGAATTAAGTTTTTGAATACTCCAAAATGCTACTGAGTACTGTAACTTCTGGGGACTCAGCCACCTTCTCAAATTCTAATTTATCCAAGACAGTGGGATAAATCCTTTTCACCATGATAGTTTTGGAATGAACTAGATACAAATGAATGCTTATACTACCCCAGGTATAATGCTAGAGGTTGGGAGAAAAAATGTGAAGGATGACTATGTAATCTTTCCTGGAGATATCATATAGAGTGACTAACAACAGTATGGACACTCATTGAACATTTAAAATAAGAGGGAGGTGAGAATGGTGACCTGGCGTTGAGTTCTTTAGCTTTCCTCCTCAGTGCCTGCTCCTCAGGATGCAACCTCACATCCTTAATCTCTAGAAGCTGTGCTCACTGCTCAGTGTTAGGAGGTTCCCTTAGGTTCCTAGGAAGGTTTACCAAACCCAGTTCTGGGAAGGATCCCCCATAATCTCCTACTTCATTTGATGACAGTTTAATCTTTTAAACTCTGCACAGAAAAGTCTTTATTTAAGAATATGATTGCCATCATGAGCAGAAATTTTTTTCTGAATCTATCAGAAACACTTTATCTATTTTGGCTCTCTAGTGTTCTGTCAAAGATGAGTAGTAGCACAAAGGTAGATGAAGTAGAAAAACACGTGTTTCCCATTCAACTGAGATTAGAAACCTTGAAAGACTAGGTTATTGTGGGATAACACCAGGTGTCCCAAAGGTCAGGAACATAGGCTAAACTTATTTTTAAAATACATGTTAGCTATAGTGTTAGAAAAAGCTCAGAATATTTTCCTCAATCTCCAGACACCTTTGCAAATGATATTCCTATAAATATACCACAGTGTCCAAAAAGCCCAGAAACATCTAGAAGACAGCGTATTTATTGTACTTTTTTCTGGTTAGCAAGGTGGTAAAATTCACTTCTTTCATACTTCATGAGGGGTGATTACTTTTTTCTGCTTCGTAGATAGGATGGCTCTTCAAATGAATCATAAGGATTATTAAATAATAATAATAACAACAGCTGTATGATAAGAACAATAAGCAGCAGCAGCAGAAAGCTCAGGGCCAAGTGGAAAATGAGGCCTTCTAGAGACTCCTGTTCTCCACCGTGTGACCTTAAAATGAGAATCATTTCTCAAGCTTCTAAGACACCAAAGCACAGATGCATGGTGCATAAACAAATAAGTAACCACATTAGTGGTGTCCTTTGGGGGTTTAAATCTTATTCCTGTGACCCCAGGAAGCTGACCAGAAAGAAAAGGGAAGAAAGAAATACAGGATATTTATCTTTACATTTTGGAAATGCTTTTGATCAGCAGAGCTGGAACAAGTTTCTGTGCTTTTGTGGGAACTACAAATGTTCCAGGAGAGGAAGCAAGATCAAGAGCAGTTTGCTCTTTCAGGGACTTCAAAGCCCATTCATCTAAAGATGTGGCCATTACCATTTTGGCTTCCTCACTGTGCCTTGGATGGCCCTGTACTTTTCAAGAGGAGAGCCTTGCTGGTTTGGGGCCAGCTCAAACATATTCCTTGGAGTGCAGTGTTCCAGAAAATCTGCCCTTCCTGGCCTGTGTTCTGTGATTATAGTCTCAACCAGGAGTGATCCTTGGACATACTGGATGAGTCAGATGCAGAGGTGAGTGGGACAGAGAGGCTGGACTACTCATTTTCTGCCTCTGGTCCTCTTCTAGGTGTGGAGAATTGTAAACATAACAAGGCTGCACCATCCCCCCAGGCTCCAGGTCTCTGATCTCAGCAGTCTGCCTCCTTGCTGACACCAAGAGATGAGTGTACCTCACCTCAACACCCTCCACCTCCCCCCAAAAAAAGAAAAAAGAAAAAAACAAGCAACCAACCAAATAAGCAAGAACAACAAAAACTGTCATTGTTGTGTGTCCTATTATCAGTCCTATTAGGACCACAAGTCCAGCCTAAGAGTTGTCCCCTTCACTTGCAAGTCAAACCCTGGGAGATTTGTTCAGTGAGCTGGAAATTGCTTCTGGGCTTAACTTAAGATACATAATAATTTTCTAATTCAAAATGGAAACTTAGAACACAAAGACTAGGGCAAGACCCTAATACTGCAGGCCCCGATCATCCTGCTTCTATACTTGAGTGGCTCCAGGAAGCAGGGACTGCATTGCTCCTGTTCACTGCTGTGTCCCCAGGTGAAGTCTAATCACATCTGTGGAATGAATGACTATATGAGGACCTTCACGTGACCTATTTCATTATGTGATCTTGGATATATTTCCTATTGTGCCAAGTTCTCAGTTTTTCCCTTCTTAAACATTCTAGCCCACCCACCCCAGCAAATCACACAGAAGAATGCTATGAGTGTTATTTCCAAGAGAATGCTTCCTCAAGAGTGGATGTGTCTTGGAGCACCCCTGGCATTATGTTCAGTAAGTGGGAGCTCTTCCTTTTTTCTTTTGAATTGGGTGTACTCCGGTTTCCACATCATTCTGACAGTTGAGTTCACTTTTATGTGGTTCAGTAAGTGAAGATAATAATACTGACATTCTGAATTTCCACCTCTGTCAATTGAGAGGTAGGGGCGAGTTCATCTTTGGGGAAGGCCTTTTGTCACTCTATGATTTTATTCTCCTCCACTTTCTGGAATTGGTCTCCAAATAAAAAGAGAGATTGCACTGTACTGTGAACACACAGCAGAGAGTGATATTGCATGTCTGTGGATGTTTAATATCCCTCTCTACTTCATCTCTTTCTAACTCACTTGGTAGTTTAACTTTCCTTTTACATGACTAGCACATGGAATTCATTCAAAGTCATTATGAAGAGTCAAATGTCAACAAACAATTCGCATTTAAATATTTCTTTCAGAATTCTGGATGATATGGTCCTTTCAGATGGAAATCACTTTACTAACAACAAAAAAGAGCTTTGAAAAAAATTTTTTAATATCCTAAGGTTCAGATTCTAAGGCTCAGTTTCCAAAGTGTGGGTGTTTTATGAACCACCTCAGCTCCAGCTAATTGGAGAAGTGGCCCAGGAGCATTAAAGGAATCATAAGAAAGAGCCCAGAAAGAAACATATTTCAAACTTAACTGGTTGACTGTCTTTCATTCCTTCAGTCAACATACCATTAAGTTCTAATATATGTCAGAAATGATGTTGGGTATTTGGCCTCAAAGACCTCAACATCCCAGGGTCCTTGGTGAAAGCAGCCCCAGACCCGATAACTGGATTTCAGTCTCTGCTCCTGCCACTAACCAGATGATGACCTTGGACAAATCACTGTGAGTTTTGGGGCTTCATCTGTAAAACAGGGATGGATAATAGAGCCAGAGCTATTGCTGTTAGGTTTTAAATTGATCTCAAATACAATGATAGGACATAATCAAAGGACAGTATTTAAGTAAATGCAAGCCATTCTAGAAGTCATATACTTTTCTTTGTTGAAATTCACTTGTTAGTGAACACAGTATATACATTAAATTTTTATAAAAAGAATATCATAAATCTATTGATTGTTTTTCTCATTCCTTATTCCTTCAGTAAACATTTATATAATGCCCACTCTATACCAGATGCTGTGTTGGATATTTGAGATCAGAGATGAAACATATGTCTCTGCCTTGAAAAAGTTCACAATGTAGTAGTGGAGACCGAGAAGGAAATATGAGTTTGGGTGTCAAGTGATATTCGTAACCAACAAATATTTACTGAGCACCCATTATGCTTGAGCTGTGTCAGTGAAAAAACTGGTAATGGTTTCTGTTTTCATGGTGTTTATATTCAAGTATGAAGATCAAACAGTGGAGAATAAACATAAAAATAAATGAGGTGGTATAAGAGAAAAGGGAAAAAAATCACTGTGTATAAAATAAGTAGAGCAGCTTAGAGAGAAATAGGGATGCCTGTGGTGGGGTAGGGGTGGAAGGATTGCCTGGTGGGTCTCAGAAAAGCTAACATTAAAGTAAAGGCCTGAAGGAAGTAAGGGAACTGACTAGCCACAGGGATATCTGGGGATTGGGCATTACAGATGGCTAGAGCTGCCAGTGGAAAGAACCCTGACTTTGGAAACAAGGATGGCTGGAGTGAAGGGAGACAGGGGGAATGAAAGGTCATGACAGGAGAGCAAGAAGGACAGGGAGGAGGTGGATCCAGGAAGACATCTGTAGGGCATTGCAAAGATTTTTTGACTTTTAGTTTTGGGTGAAATGGGGGAACTCTTTAAGGGTTTGTGAGTAGAGGGGTGACTTGCTCTGATTGAAGGTTTTTTTTTTTAATTTATTTTTTATTTTTATTTTTTATAAACATATAATATATTTTTATCCCCAGGGGTACAGGTCTGTGAATCGCCAGGTTTACACACTTCACAGCACTCACCCCAGCACATACCTTCCCCAATGTCCATAACCCCACCCCCCTCTCCCACCCCCCCTCCCCCCAGCAACCCTCAGTTTGTTTTATGAGACTATGAGTCACTTATGGTTTGTCTCCCTCCCAATCCCATCTTGTTTCATTTATTCTTCTCCTACCCCCTTAACCCCCCATGTTTCATCTCCACTTCCTCATATCAGGGAGATCATATGATAGTTGTTTTTCTCCGATTGACTTATTTCACTAAGCATGAAGTAGTTCCATCTAGTTCCTCTAGTTCCATCCACAATGTCGCAAATGGCAAGATTTCATTTCTTTTGAAATTTTAAAAGGGCATCCTGGCTGCTGTGGAGAGAATGGATTGTGGAGGCTGGGATGGAGAAGGGCCAGAGTGAATCAGTTAGGAGGCTGTTGTAGAACTGTAGCCTAGAGATGGCTTGATGGCTAGCACCAGGGTGGTAGCAATGGAGAACGAGTGAGTGAAGGTACTAGATAGGGTAGATGGGGACAGGATGAAAGGTTCTAGGTGGAGGAAACACATGTACATATTACATGTACATCTCATGTACAGTAGATACAAGGACAAAAGTAAAGGTATGATGTGCTTGGGGAACTGCAGATAGTCTTTATGGAAGGAAGGGTGAATGTAGGGTGCATAGCAAGAGGTAGATAGTGGTTAGATCCTATGACAGGAGAGCTCACTCTTCTGAAGAATGTTTTACAAACTATAGTTCTGCAAAAATCTCTTTTTGTAAAAGGAGTACCAAACTGGGTTAACTCCAAGGATACTCATGTTGGCCAGTGCTGGAACTAGCTAGTAGGAACATACTGAGGAACCAAAGAGTATTTTAATTTATGTAGTTAAAATTCTCAGGAGGCTTAGCTTTTCCATCCTGTAATGAGTAGAGCCCTTAGGAAGCTGGCTGCAACTATCCCTTGTCAGAACAATCTTGGAGTAAATGTGCTAAGCACAAGCAGATGGCTGGAAGAGGACTTTTTCAACCCAGTTGAGCAAAGATTGTTGTTTACTATTGTACTTAGTCCATTGGGTCAATATTCAAATTAGAAAAACAGAGATACTATTTCAGAAAAAAAATGTAAAACAAAACCTACTTTTCAAGAGATAACTAGGTTAACCTTATTTTAAAAATATACATATTTAGCTCCTTTAGCATCTCAATGTCCTCTTCTCATAGTAAGGTACTTTCTGGTCCAATTCCCACATTACTAAGCATTGTGGCAGTGGGGGCTGCTCGAAGTTCCCTGTCTTCTCTGTAGTTTCCACCTGGTTTTCACCCTTCTTCTGTCTTCAGAGGTGGAGAATTATTGGTAATGTTGAACAAATTGAGAAGGCTAAAATAGCACTTTGTGGTCAAGTTTACAAAGCTGAACCAAATTGTAGAATCAAAGCCAGTAATTGAACAAGACAGACAAAAAGAAGATACTTTTGTTTCATTTATCCAAATAATGGCCTCATTTCTTCACTTTTCTTTGCCATTTAAGACTCAGTCTGGGAAATGAAGGAAAATATTTGGTTATATAAAATACCTTGCAAGGGCTCACTGAAATCTAAGAACTCCCTCTATGGTAGCTGCTGATGAGCAGATAGATTTGTATATTTGCATACTGAGGAGTGAGGGATGGACTAGAATAAAGATCAATAATAAACCCTAGGGTAGTGAGAAGTGGGTAGGGAGGCTGCTTATCTTACTTATCTGTAAGACTTAAGTGCATTGTAGATGGTATTTACAGATACCTGTGAAATTCATTTATATTTAGAGCAAAGATACTATTTTTTACTGATTCTGTGGTCCATTCTTATTTTTTGGATATGTCAGTGGAAACTGATCTGGAATTTTGAGATAAATGGTGATTTGATATTATATATAAAATATATATTTGTTATTTCTATATGAAATGCACTTGTGGGAATACAGGGCATAGAAAGAGTTTAATCTTTGCCACTTATAAACCATCATTCCAATGGTAAGAGACATCTCTAATAGATGAATAGGAGAAAATACTGACATAACTGATTTCTACTACTTTTGGCTCCCTCTCGGTGGAATGAGGAAAAGATATGCAAAATGCAGGCAGATAAATTTGTTCTTATTTTCAAGGCTGGTTTAGGAATTAGAATTTTGGAGTAGGAACCAATGGGCATAAGTCCTACCAGTGATTTTTTAGATCATATGACTGCCAAGTGATCCTATAGAGAAGATGTGAGAACTGCCACTTATTCCAATAACAGTTTGATTTGAGCATGCAAACTTTCATGTCTTGGGGGAGAAACCAATTGAAACAGACTGTGTAGATTTGAATGATGCCCTAATGGCATGGGAGATGATTATTAGCAATTTAGGCAAATGAAAGCATTTTATCATTGTAATATTTTCTGGCATCAAGTTTTTTTATGCTCTATAATATTACTTACCATTAATGATTTGGGGGTAAAGCTAAAATCCTCAGAACCAGCACTTTAATGTATCACATGTGCTTTCTTAGAGAATGCAAACCTAAAAATTTTGTGCTTTTTATGCTACTAATGCACTGAAATGCAATGCTATCTTTAGAAATACTTTACCATATTTAGAATCAAATGAAGAGGAAACAAAAGCCACCTCAAATACACCTTTGCCTATTCACTACTCTATTGGAATGACTTCCATCAGCCTTCAATTTGTTTATACTCAGGCTCACAGAAAAAGTTTCATTTCATCACATCATTTGAGAAAATCTACAATTCTTAATGTCGACATGGAAATGTTTCTGTATAAAATTAACTAAAATGCCTGGAAATCACCATGGTCTGTGTATTTTTCCCTTTTTTTTGCCCCTAATTAAGCTCTGGGAAAACAGCGACTTTTTTCTCTCACCCACTGTGAAAGTTACGAGATTCTTTTGCTCAAATCACCCACAAGGAAGGCTTGGAAGTTCATCTTCCTTAGAGAGTTGCCAATTCTGCTAAAGAAGATTAAATGCCCGTATCACACGTGTCATACCCCATAGCTAACAAGAAAGAGAGCAAATGTAGCGTGGCCCACATACAGGCAGCTACCACAGATCAGCCTAGCCTAGGGAGCCTTTCAATTTCATGTAGTGTATCAACGAAGATATTCTCTCAAAAATAAGTAAGAACATCATGGCCATCATATTGCATCTTGAAATATTTAACAGTCTGAACCCTTTTTGTGGCCCTGGAACAAAGATTTCTGGGTCAGGGACAGAGGTATTTGATTCCTATTTGATTCCACCTGTTTACCCCACAGAAGATGAGTAAAGGCTCCTCACTTACCTGTGAAGTTGATTTTCAGCAAATAGTCCTTGTACAACTTCTTCCCATCCAGGATCTTCATAGCGTCGCAAAGCTTGGTGGTGTTGGGACAGAGAGTGCGCTGCATTTTGTGTAGGGCGTGAGCCATAGCGTACACAGCGTTCACCACAAACATGATCTTGGATTCTTGCTCGTAGTTGCTGTTGTCGATGGCCAGGTGCTTGTCGCACATGCGCCGGTGGTTCCGCTTGTTCTGGAGGCTGCACTGGAACTTCTGCTCCCAGAAGTCCCGGAACCAGGGGTTCCGGTGGTTGTTGTAGGGGTTGAGGCTCTGGAAGTAGCGGTCGAACTGGCGGACCGGGTGCGAGGCCAGCTCCAGCGTGATGGCGCCGTAGGCCACGTGCTCGCTGCCCTTGACGATGCTCTCCTGTGCTCCCCAGCCGTCGCTGGCCACCCAGGTGAATGAGGCATTGGCGCGGCTGGCGGCGGCGATGAGTTCACGCGAGTCATCGCTGCGCATGAAGAGCACGACGACGCGTGCATTGGGCTTCTGCAGCAGCTCACGGATCACACTGTCGTAGGACTTGCGGATGTTGGAGCGACCCACCTTCTCCGCTGTGGCGATGCAGATGTTGCGCTGGCGGGCTTCCTGCTCGAAGGCCTCGATCCCTGTCTCCCCATAGTCGCCCTCCGAGGCTACTGTGGACACATAGGTCCAGTTGAAGAAACGCAAGATCTCGGCCATGGCTTTGGCCTGGTAGAAGTCGGGGGGGCACGGTCCTGGCAAAGTAATCATAGCGTGACTTGTCACTGAGTTTGGCGCTGGTAGACGCGTAGCTTATCTGAGGGATCTGGAATAGCCTCAGCAGGTTTGCCACCTGAGTGGGTGGGGGGTGGGGGAGGGGAGGAAGGGAGAAGAACTTGTTTTAGAAATCTGGAGGTAAATGGACATGAAAAATGAGTAATACCAGACTGTTGACCCAGCTTCCTTTTCACCTCTAGATCACTGAAGTTTTCTTAGCATATCACCAGATACTTCCTGGA
This sequence comes from Lontra canadensis, assembly GCF_010015895.1. Taxonomy (NCBI): domain Eukaryota; kingdom Metazoa; phylum Chordata; class Mammalia; order Carnivora; family Mustelidae; genus Lontra; species Lontra canadensis. The sequence goes on from NW_022631317.1 coordinate 145,812, forward strand.
TACTGTGTTGTGGTTATCAGGGAGCAGGTTTCAAGCAGGTAGTTTATGCTTTGGGAAAGGGCATTAGGAGAGGAATGAGAAGGGCAGTCCTCCCTGTCTCCCAGACTTTATGCTATTCCCCGGGCTACAATGAGCCCTGTTCAGGTGTCTTCTGTGTGGTTGTTTTAAGTTTCTGGAGTCTTGCTATATACCCCAGTCAGGCGATGAACTACAGGGGAATGGCCAAACTGGTTTTTAGAAAACTTGGCTGTGGTTGTATAGAGAGAGCCTGGGTGTTGTCTGATTCTCACTTCCCCCTCTTTTGCTAAAAATGGCAATCTCTGAAAGAGTTTAATTTGGGAACTTTATGCCACATGGACAGTCCAAATTAGACATTTATTATCTAGGGTAAGAAAAAAAAATTCGTTTTGGTCCACTCCAAATTTTAGGCATATGCTTTTCTCAACTTCTAAAAAGATTGGCCAACATTTTCTTTGCTTTCTTTTTCCTTTTAAAATGTTGTTTCTGTTTGGGCTGTGTGAAAAGAAAGCATAAAAATGCGATTCTTATGGAATTTTTAATTAAAAAGCAAATAGGAAATACTAAAGACCTTATCAAGAAAGAACCACCTACTTCAAAATTTTAAAGCTTTAATAAAGAATTTAAATTTGTTATAATTCACCTACCGGTAATATTTAACTGTTTTTATTTTTTGCATAATAAAAAACGAAAGTGATACTAGCATATCAAAGAGCATTTTATGCATTGAATATTTGCATAAATATTATCTTAAAATATTTACAAACATTGTATGTATACCTAATAATAAGTTTATTTTTTCCTGAATACTTTGCGTGTTCCAAACCCTTCTATCTCTTTACTGACTTCAGCTAAGTTATGTAATATTCTAATTGTACTTTAATCAGAAACAACACTGAGTATTCTGATATACTCTATGAGTACTTTGAAATTTTCCTTCTGGAAATTGTGGTTTCAGGTTTACATTTGACATGTAGGAAGCACAGCTTGAAAAAGGCAGCTGTTAGCAAAGAGCACGAATAACATAAAACAACTGACATCTGAGTCCCGATTAATCATCATTTCATCTGGCAAAGGAAACCAGCAGCCAAGTTCATACACAGTCACACAGCATGTTCTTGAAGATCTGTCCTGCTATTAAAACCAACACTTGATAGCCCAGAGCTATTAAAAATGTTTTCTGTATCTTTTCAAATCCTGGTACCTCTTCCTTAACTACATATAGAACAGGTAGAAAATATGGCACTTGCCATGTAAAACAAAGCAAATTTAAGACCTAAATCTTTCTTGCATTTGGTAAAAGCTTCTTTTTTTTTTAATATCCTATGATATGGATGAATTTGGGGGCACAGAGGTGAGTGTCTAGGTAGCTGGGTAGCTGAAGGCTTTTATGCCACTTATTTATTCTTTCATCAGTAGCACAGACCCTGAACACAATGGCCTACACTGTTTCGTCTGAACATAGGAGTATCGCTTGTTTACTCAGCCTGATAGATGTGGGAATAAGCAAGTACTGTCATTACTTCTAGACTGATGATCTGGCTTCCTTTGGATTTATATACAATAAGAGAGAGCCCCGCCCGTACAAAGGCTTGGCTTGGTAATGGTGTTTCTGGGTGGCACTGGAGAAAGTGTCTTCTCTTAATGCTGTAGTTTATTCTCATCTTCAAGTTACATTCTTCATGACCTTAATCCCTCAGGGAGGAAGGAAATAAAAGGACTTGAAAAATGCCCAAAGATATTATTTTCTGGCAGCTAGGACCCAAGTGAAAGGATCCTAAGCTGCCAAAACTTTCTTCTCCCAGAGGGGTACAAGTAATGAGAAGTTGCTTAAGAAAAGAGTTTTTGTCTGTTGACTGATAAGATCCTGTGGCTTCATGTCTACCTCTCCAGGAAGTCTGAAAACAATTTTCAGACAAGGTAGGCTGTACAATAGAAGGAACCATGCATAGAATAATGGATGCGGAAAATATTCCCTGCACTGGGAAGGGCCACGATGAGGTGTAGCATGTTGGGGAGGATGGTAGGCTAGAATAAAACTGTGATCATTACAATTATTATAATTATTCATAGCGTGTGACTATGAATCTGAAGGGTGAATCACAGAAAGACATCCAGGTGAGGAGAATAGGAGAGAAGAACACAAGTGATGTTGAGGCTTGGATTCTCTGTTGTTAGTAGGTGCTTTCTTACTGACATAAAACTTGAAACTAGGATTGGGGAAAATCCAGATAGTTGTCAGCTGGATGTTTCCTATCTCATTTGTCTCAAAACTGGGCATCTGAGGCATTCCTGACTTACTTTACTGGCCATATGGTTTCTCTGAGAAAGCATGAAGGAATAAGGGGAACTCCTACACTGGACATTATTTTAAAAGTAAAAGAAGAACCATTGTAGGATGGGGACTTAATGTGAAATTTTGAGAGAAAGTTATTCAGTTATATTATTAGCAGGAGTGGAGGAAGGAAAACCAGAATCAAGTTACATGTGCTTTAGCAAAAAATGGTTTAAAAGTAGAGGTACACTTCTCATGGCCAGAGACTCTAAAAAGGAACACAGGTTAAGAGAAATAGAGAGACTTAAAAATAACTCCAACCATATACAATCATTGCAAAAATAACAGAAAAGACAAGACCTTCAAAGAACCACTGGGTTAGACTGCATGGAGGCGTTTGATTGGTAACGGTACTAGTGACAAGGGATGGGTGCTAGAGGTGTGCTGGGTCCTCGGGCATCCCCATGGATAGCATAAAACATGGGAATTAACCCAGGAGAAGTAGTGGGACTAAAACACAAAATGTGAAAATGGAACCAAGTGATTGTTTTTTCTGTTTTGTGTTTAAATTATGCTTCAGCAAAAGACTTGGTGAGAAGGGAGAATCATTGGCTGGGGAAGGTGGTTCCAGAATGTGAAAGAAAAGACCTTGTTCTGTCCCTCTGTCATCTTCTATCTCTCCAGTGAGAATTTGTCCTAACCTGGAGATGGTAATACAATTATATGAAAATGTTATCTCACATCAGTGTGGGAGAGAAGACCAAACAAAAACCCATAATCATGTTATTTGAGTTTGCTTCCAGTTCTGAGTTCTGGAAGAAATAGTAGATGAATCTGTGGAATCACCATCAGTAATCTTTGAGAAATCAATAATGGGAGGACTGTCAGAGGGTTAAAAAGGAAGGAGGAAGGGCAAATTCAGAAAAAATAAAGAGTGAATAAATCAATAAGCAGGATATATTTCAGTAACTCTCTAGAGTGTTTTTTTTTAAGATTTTTATTTGTTTATTTCACAGACAGATCACAAGTAGGCAGAGAGGCAGGCAGAGAGAGAGAGAGAGGAGGAGGAGGCAGGCTCCCTGCTGAGCAGAGAGCCCGATGCGGGACTTGATCCCGTGACCCTGGGATCATGACCTGAGCCGAAGGCAGAGGCTTTAACCACTGAGCCACCCAGGCGCCCTTTTTTAAATTTATTTATTTTTTTTATTAGAGGTCATGCAAGAGCTTAGAAAGACACAGCACCAATTCATAAAGAATGGATTTCACTAGACAACATCTCAGCATTAGTTGAACAATTTAGGGAAAAAGTGTAGCCCTGGAGGACTGTGACTTCCATAAGGCATCAGTGACATTACTTGGACTCTTATGGAAAAGAGAAAGTGATAGGAACTGGATGAGAAAGTTGAATATATTCTAAGATAATAGTTTGAAACAAAGTCTGTGTGAGGTGGTCAAGTCAGGTTAAATTTTTATCAGACTTTGGGGAAAAAATGTAAATTAGCTACAAGATCTTTACATTTTAGAACTGGAAGGAACCATGAAGATGATCTAAGCCTTTTGTTTTATAGGTGAGGAAGCTGAAGCTCACAGGGTGAAGTGACTTTCCAGAATTTATACAGCCAATAAACAGAAAAGCTAAGATGAGAGCCCAATTTCTTGATTTCTCCCAAAGGACTAGACTGTCTCTGGCAATAAGAGGATATGACATAGAAAGAGATGTAAATTTCTGGATTCAAGTTAAAGTGACAAAAGTGAACAAAGAAGAAGAAAACTTGGGGGAAAATGAGGTTACAAATGCAAAGTTGCAGTTCAGCACCAGAAATCCAAGGGGAGCTAAAATCAAAGATGAATTTTTGAGGGGTTTACCCCCTTTAGATACTAGTTCACAATTACTCAAGAGTGAACAGGGATGAACTATCCCATAGTCCCTATTTTCTGAATTATTGTTTGTGGACTGCCCTATTTGGAAGCCTTTTAAAGATCTTTCATATTTTTAATAGTCCTAATATTTTTGTGCCAGCTAGCATTCTAGTTGTTGTAGATGTTTTATCTGCCTTAACTCTCATAACAATCTATGCAGTAGATACTACCATTAGCCCGTGGTACAGATTGAGAAACTGAGAAGCAGAGTTTCTCCGGATCTTGCTAAAGAACCCAAAGGTGATAGGATTTGGCACTACGGTTACCTTCCCAGACTCAGTCCGTTCTCAATCCAAGCCCTGCACCTCTGTCATATGTGGTTCTTCTCACTACACTATGGCAGTGATATATTTCAAGTTATAACATATTTGTCTTTTTTTAAATTTCTGACTGCATAAACTCCTTGATTTGAAGGCCATGAGTAATCAGTCCTTGTTATCAAAAGTATATATATATATTTTTTTTTTTCATTTTTCAGTCTATATTTTCCTGTGGCTCTGTGAGCATTTGCTTTCCGATTGACCATCTTCAGAGATAACAGCAGTTGTCTGAGAATCCACTGGGAAATTTTAACTGTGAGGTTGAAAGCTTCAAGCTATAAATATCATGATCATGTTCGGCTTCATGATTTATGTGAGAAATACAATGACCTTATGGCAAAGCCTGTTATTTCCAGGGGCTGGAGAGGCTGCACACAGATTTAACAGAACCCTTTCCCTTATGTGGTGTGTATTAGAGTTTGATATTCAGTGTTTGCACACCTTGGAGTATTCATTTTCTGGCTGGTTTGAATTTATGTAGGACTAGCCATTGCCAGGTTTTCATTGTAACCTGTTAAGTAATAAATATATTATTGATCCTGTTGGCTAAAGGAGAAACATTTAGGATCCTGGGATGCTGGTCCTGGCCACATACTATCATGCACGTTGCAGATGATATGGTCTAAAATTAAGATTTCTTGTATTATTCTCATTTTTGTAGTTGCAAGCTGGAGTTATTTAGGATGGGCATCACTTGCAGTCATTGTCCAAAAAAACTATTGTTACATGTTGTTGAACATCTGACACTGTTTTCCCATTCTTGTCCCTTCTGGAGAAGCTCGGTTCCATGTAGTTTCCTCAATGTGTTATGTTCTGGGTCTATCCATAAAGTTTACTGCAAATGATGTTCTCAAATTTACATTCTTTTTCACATAATGTTCATTCTGCTTAAAACGACCTTTGCCACTTGTCTGCTCAGCGAATCCATTCAAGGGCCCCTTCTCTGGGAAACCTTTCTTTATGACTCACCTCAAGCTGAGTTGGTGCCCTATTATCTGAGACTCTTGTCCTCCATTATGTATTTTCCTCATGGCACAAATCAAAGTATAATAGTGATTTCTAATTGCTAATTCCTCTACTGGAATGAGAACTCTTAAGGACAGGGGATGTGTATTGTTAATTTCTGTTTCCTTGGTGTCTTGCACAGTGTAGAAGTGCTCCATGATGTTTGTTAAATGAATGAACTGATGAATGAGTCAGTAGTTTGCTGCTCTCCCATGTAATCTTTTCTATTACAAGCATAGATTTCTGTGGGAAAAAAATAGCTGGCTACCAGCAGGCAATGTAAAGATACTTTCAAACACTATTGATAAATAATTTGCTCTGCAATGTGAATCTTTCACTAATTATGTTCATTCCACTGAAATGAGATGACACATTAGACATGGAATTGGCTTAGACATTTAGGAATCTGAAGCAAAGGATTTCATATTATAAAAACTGATTTCTTCAAATTATTTCTGTGTCACTAACTAGGAGTATACAAAAGGAAGTCAATATAATATCAACTGCATTGGGCCACTGAACCAATTCCTTTTGGGCTAGAAAACTGTCTTTTCACTCTAAGAGAAGCAAACTAAGAGCCTTATCCATGAAACCTTAATTCTTGAACATCATACACCTAAAGTAGGAGTCCTATAAATGTATATCTAAGGCAGGCTTCAACAAATGAACTGATAGTAAGGTCTGCTGGTAAGGTAAGGTTTTTCTGGAGACAAGTGCTTCCTGTACAAGATACATAAGCAGCCAAACCCCAGAGCTGTCCTTATAAGTTGCTTACTTATTCTTTCTTGAGATGTTTAAAACTTTACTTTTCCAATAACCAGCTGATTGTGGATGGATGCTACTGTAGGCACTGAAACCGTCCTTATGTTGGGAATTTTGAGTTAAAGACAAATTTATTTGGAAGTTTTACTTCTCCTAACATTTTTTTAGCTAGTCAGAGGGACTCTTCTTTTTAGGATTCCAGGTGTCATGCTTCATTTCAATGATGTTCTGGTTATGAGAATGAAAAAGTATGAACTATGGGAAAGAGCTCAGGTAGTCTGTTCTTTGAGGCTGTGAAAAGGGAATATGAATAGGAAACTTCAGGCCCATGTGAGCCTGCACATCAGTCCTGTGGTCACCTTTCCCACTTAGGATATCCATGATGTACCCATTTGAAACACAAGCTTTCTGCCTTCTGTGATGGCACAATGCCAGATTTTTTTTTTTTTTTCCAACAGAAGACAAAAAGGGGTGTACAGATTTAGAATCTGGTAGAAACAGATTACCTACTCAAATGATTGTCCATTCACAAGGATGCTTTTCAGCACTTTCATTGTCGTTGGCTTCTGAGGCTGTGCTAATATATTAAAGGGAATGACAATGACTGACTTTTATGTGGATCTGTACTTACCTAAGAGTTCCAGATGGTGAGAGGTATCAAATGCTTACTTTCCCAGAGAAGTGCGGTCTGTGGCACTGAAGTATATACATTTGAAAAATAACTCCTTACGTCTGTCCTGGGAGTTAGGACACTCAATAATAGACTCCATGGGTTTGCCTTTGTATCCTTTGCTATTCACCTATCTCTTTGGGTCTGTTTTCTAAGAATAAGTCTATAACTTTAATTGTTTTATCACATGTGCAATGCTGAAAGCTTTGTTTCATTCTTTTAATTACATGATTATATATAAGCCTGGAAGAGAAACAGTGAGTGCTGCACTTTGAACCATCTGCTGCCTCATAACACATGTTATTACATAAAGCAGGTTCTAAAAGTTGTGATGGTAAGAGACCTCAGTGACCCCTCTATTCCAAAGGATAGAGTTGCACTGTTAAGTACAAAATCCCGGATTGGCTTGTATTTTAAATTGCAACTGGAGGTGGTGTAGAGTTGAGAAACTGCCTGAGGAGTTTCACATCAGCCAAGCTGTTCACATCACATGAGTTATCTGCCCATAAAGGATGCCAATCATATTGTTATTATGGAAAGGATTAGTCTATTTTTTTTTTTTTTTTTTTTTTTGGACCACACTACCTGCAGCACATCTGGGAACATTTTGCATGGAAACAGTTGACTGCAGCCCATGTCTGAAGGCCAGAGATTAATCTGGATTTAGGAAATCACATAATAGAGTGTAGCAAATGCCAGTTTACTCAGTAAATCTGCAAAAGTCACTAACTCTTACATGCTGTGGCCACACTAGGCAAAGATTCATATTGCCTTTCCCATTCAACAGCATGACTCAATTCCCATGATTTTGTATAGATAGTCCAGACAAAGGATTCCTTATTCATGGCAAAAACTTACAAAAATGGCTTGAAGCTAACCTGATTTCTAACCTCCTGAAATCACTGCACTCAATACCTGTGGTTTGCAACCTAGAGAGTAATACACTTTCATTTTCTTCATTTGTGACAAAGGGATTTATGAATAGGAAGTTTATCGATTTTGACATCTCATAACTGAAATGATATGCAGACCACATAGGATCCCTTAAATCACATTTTTTTTTTTCGGGAGACTAGCATTATAAGACACGTCAGGTTTCTCATCATGACAATGGCACTCTGCATTGGGCAGGTATCTGTCTTGCTCCCTTACTAACAAGGCACTATCTCAGGAATAACTTTGTTTCCACTCTGACTTGGGAAGTACTCAGAAAAAGAACCAGAAGGCATTTGCTCACAGAATCAGTCTGCATCTGATTTTTGCTCCCTTTTCCCTCCGTGAGTGTATTTTCAAGAGCAGTCATGGAATCAAATTCATTTGGGTTCCAGGCATTGACAGTGGGATCAAAAGGTCTATGTCAGATCTGGTCCACAGTATATTGATGTTTGCCAGCTACACTTGCAAAAATGTGGTTCCCAGGAAGACCTGACACCAACAGACCTGTTAGAAGCATGTCCTTTAATACCTTGGGTATTGATTTTTGACAATGCCTGATGAGGATCTAACAGAAGCACAAGTTGCACTGAAGTATATTTTCTGTCACCCGGAAGTTACTTGTATCACAATATGACAAATACGGCCTTACCAATAAGAACGACATTTCTACTCTTGTGGTTTTTCACCAAAGGCCAAAAGTTGTTGATATGCTTGAGGGGAGCTGAGGGCTATTGCCTAATTTTAAAAAAAGGTCAATATTTACTTCCGAGGCCCTGGGGCAATAATTTAGGGCGGAAGATTCTATGCCATATTATGTGTAGCAAATAGAACTGTGTTATCCATGGTTTCTCTGTTCCTTCAACAGAGCTGTCAGAGATGAAAGCAAATAGTGTAGTGGTTCAGTGCACAGGGTTGGAATCAAACAGGGCAGCATTTGGAACTCCAGTTCCTTTCCTCACTAGCTGCATGAACTTAGGCAAATTATTTTAACTATTGAGCTTCAGTTTTCCCACCTGTAGAAAGGAAATAATAGTAGTCCTTCACTTGAAAAGTTACATGAGGATGTAGTGATAACACATATGAAGTACTTAACTCACTCGCTGGCACTTAGTAAGGGCTCAAAAAGTGATAGAGATGCTGATAATTTCTCACCCTAAAGTCATTCATCCAGCAAACTTTGATCAGTGCCAATGGTACCAGGCACTATTCTAAAATTTAGGTTTCTATGATGAGTAATGTACTCCTACTATCTTCCAGGAAATTATGGTCTGGTACGAGACAAGGAAACATTACCAAGGTTTAAGATTTTGAGGTACATGTATACAAACTTAAACAAAAGACAGGTGAAGGAGCAACTCATGATGATACTCATATAAGTCATGGCAGACTCCCATAGAGAGGAGACATTTAGCCTTGATCTTGAAGGGTCAGTGAAACTTTGCTAGAGAAAGAGGAAAAGGAAGTTTTAAGGCAGAAGGAAGAATTTGGACACCGAGAAGTATTTGTTTTAATAGTTTAATTCAGTATTGTTGGGGCAACCAGTGCTCTGCAAGATTTAGTAGAGGGTAAAGAAGAATAGAGGGACTGTGGCTAGACTGCTATGTGTTTTATATGCTATGCTAAAGATTTTGGACTTTGTTCTTTAAAAGATAAAAAGCTATTAAAATTCTTAATTAAGGGAATGGCTTGATCAAAGTTGTGTTTTAAAAAGGCCGTAGTGGATGATATCCAACTTGAAAAGAAAGAGTCAGGGAAGGATGATGAAAAGGACAAAACTTGCATTCCAGCCTTGGCTGTGAGTTCATGTAATCCCAGTAATGATGAATAAATTTGTACTAGGAATATCAAGATTGGAGGTATAAAGAAAAGTTTGAGTCCACTTAAAATTGTATTATTTGATTGGTAGTAATTACTCAAATACTTAGTCCCCTTTGTTATCCTGTTCATGTCATTACGGGTCACTTGAATTCTTTTTGGAAGGAAGCAGGTCATACATAATATTGGTTGTTGAACAGTATAGAAAGGCTGAAGAACTTTCAAATCCCTGGAAGCATCTCAGAAAAGTGAACATTAAGATTTTCTTGAACGTGGAAATGAAAATTGAGAGTCAGTTAAATAGCCGTCCGTAGAAGTTGAAATTTGCTGGATGGCATCAACCTTTGTATATTGTTGTGTTTCTTTAAATCTGGTTCTCAGTGACATTCCTTACAACTACTGTGTAAGCATAGGTAGTCTGTGCTTAATACAAACATACAGTTTTCACTTCTATGGAAAGTTACTTTTCTATAGAAAAATTCGGAACACATTGTAGATATGTGTTCAGTCACATCTGTTTTCCACATTGGGAAAGCTTAATTGCCCAGTTTGTGTTCTGTGAGGCCTCACTGTGAACCTGATGGCAGCTACCCAACCTGGAGGCATGGTGCCTGGGAGAAACCAACTCGTCCCTGGGATGCATGCCCTACACATTCAACCCTATTAAGTGATGGCAAATGTTTCAAGATGCTTTGCCATTCTGACCACTTGGCAAGGAAATCTGGTCTATATTTGGAATATAATTTTTTAAAGTGTTGCTTCTATTGTATTCTCCCCTGTGTTGCCGGTTCCCTCTGTTGGAAGGTAAAGTCAGAGCTGGCATGAATCAAGACTTTGTCACTAGTAACAGAGGGATTTCCATTATATACCAGGTGGTGATGTCGAAAATAGCAACACCACAATTTTGGTGTCCAAAGTCCTACTGATATACTGCCTGGAGTATCAACGTTTGCTTAAACTGCAAGTGTTTTTGGAACACTATTCTTAGGTTTCCAAAGTCCATTAATTAGAAAAATGCTCCGTACATTTTCACCTGCATTTTTCATAGAATAGTAAAAGCACTTCTGCTACATTAAATCAATGAAATTTCATTATTATAAACTAAGTGTTGGCTCCTTCCATATTGAAATACTGAGCTTTTTGTATATTGATCCATTTAAAAGGCACATGTTTAATGGTATTTGAAAATAGAATTTTGTATTGTTAAAGCAAAATCATATCTCAGGTTTAGCTAAAGGAGTCCTATTTCAATTAGCTTAGTTCTTCATCTATCCCATAGTATAAAACACCTGCTGTACATCAGGAATGTCTGCATTCCTTGCTTGTCATCCTATGACTTCCATCATAGACATGTGGCCACAATACAAGCTGGTTCTCAGCCATGGGCCATTCTGTTGCCCAGTGGATGTTGGTCCTGATGGCACTTGTTTCTCACAAGAGTAGTTTCTAAATAAACACATGACAGAAGGGGAATTAATTAAGGACTAAATTAACCCTAAAGCCAAGGGAAAAAACAGTACATCTTAGATAATTACCTCTGGTGAGAAATTTCTATGATGTCACAGTGTTAACAAAAACATTTTAAAAACTGCTATTGCCTCCTTCCCTATGAAAAAGTCCTTGAACAGTGTTGTCCTTTTCTTGGAGGAGAGGAAGCAGGAGCAATGAGGGGAGGTTTCAAAACAATCAGCTCTGTGAGATTGCTTTAGAATGAAAAGTCTAGAAAGGAAATAAATAAAAAGATGCTATCTGAGATGACTTTTGAGTTGGAGTTTTCTGAAGCTTAGGCTGTGTGTGTGGATGATCGGGATAGAATGTGGGAGGCAGCAGGCTGTGGGGATCCTAATATTGATTCCAGTACTTGCAGAGTGGGAAAACTTTAACTTGGTACCTGACCTTTATGACCCTCAGTTCCCTTAGGAATTATTTCTCTTGGACTGGAGCTGTTAAAAGTTAAAAACAAAAAAGCTAACAGATTATTATACTATCAATAATAATATGTACTAAAATCTAAAATGTTAAATGCTCATTATGTGTGAAGCACTTTTTTTGGGGGGGGGTTTTATGTATTTTCTCATTCATTTAATTCCTACGATAAGCTGGTAAGGGAGTGCTATTAATATCTCCATTTTAGACATGAGGAAAGAGGCAATGAAGGCTTACATAAATCCTCATCAGTCTACATGCAGAGTTTTAAATCAGTGAGCTGAAATTTTTCAAGAAAGGCATGATAGGGCGCCTGGGTGGCTCAGTTGGTTAAGCGACTGCCTTCAGCTCAGGTCATGATCCTGGAGTCCCAGGATCGAGTCCCACATCGGGCTCCCAGCTCCACGGGGAGTCTGCTTCTCCCTCTGACCTTCTCCTCGCTCATGCTCTCTCTCACTGTCTCTCTCTCTCTCTCTCTCTCAAATAAATAAATAAATAAATAAAATATATATAAAAAAAAAAGAAAGGCTTGATAAAAATATGTAGTTGTAGCATATCTGTGCTATGATCACTATAGCTGCAATATTA